>NW_005842676.1:390698-395166 GCF_000455745.1 Alligator sinensis | reverse complement strand
GGGGCAGCCGCTGTCTCCAAAATGGCTGCCCTAATCAGGCACCTGGAGGCTGCCAGCTCCAGGCCCTTAAAGTGGCAGACACAGCCTGTGCTCTGCCACACACCTCCCCCCTTAAATCATCACTGCGCCCTCACACTGGGGCTCATCATCACCTCCCTCTCACACTGGGGCTCCCCATGTTCTCGAGCCTTCGGTCTTTTAGGCCCCACGCACTGCTATCCTCTCTTAACTGGGCTCACCATCCTGCTATCCCCTTTCCCAAAGCTATCTTCCCCTCTTGGGTGTGGATCCCCCGGAACCTTTGGCCTCTTGCCCTGGCCCACCTCAAGGCCAGTCGGGACCCCAGGCCCCCGGCTATTGGGCGTCCCTTGCGGTGGGCCTCCGGCCCTTTTGACCCTCGTGGTCCTGACCCCAGCTTGGGCCAGTCCAGGGTACTCTCCCCTTTGGGCTGACCACCGCAGGACCCTGCCCCCTCGAGGCCTATTGCTGTGCTGGCCTTCTACCGGGCTTGATGTACGGCCCCTCTCGGGCTCCTTGTCACTGGCCCCCTCAATAGGGCTCTCGTCGCTGGCCCCCTCACACTGGGGCCTCTCACACTACCGCCCCCTCACACCGGGGCTATGCAACCCACTGGTTGCACCTATCACCGCCCCCTTCCTGGGGCCTCTCATCACTGCCCCCTCTCTTGGGGCGTCTCACCACTGCCCCCTCTCTTGGGGCCGCCCCCTCACTGGGGCCGGGGTCTATACCCCCCATATGCAACCCACTGGTTGCAAGTGGCAGGCACACACAGTGCACTGCCACAGTGGTGATAAGTGTCTTGCTTCTATTTGGAGTCGATGTCATTCTGTGAAGCTTTGAAAACCTGCTTCTTCTGTCAATCAGAGCCTGTATTCACCTATTATTCTCAGTGAACCAGTCCTGATGTTTTTGTGGAGACGCCTAGATTCTTTCTATGCCTCATAGATATCTTGGTCAGTTGAAGACAAAAGGTTATGAGATGGTTGTTGATGCCAAATGGACATTTTGACAGCTGATTAACAATTTTGGTCTTGATAGAAAAAACAATGCCATGGATATGTCTTTTTCATATTTTCCTTTCCAAAAGAAGGTGGAGCCTCAACCATGCTCAATTATTTGCCCCTCTCCTGCATGTCTTAATTCACTAAGTGCAGCAATGTCAGTATCAAAACATGCATATTGTCTAGTCATGAGTGCTGTCCTTTTTTCCAGTGGGTCTGTCCATCAGGATGCAACCATTAGGGCTGTCCATCAGGGTGCAGACTTTCTAGGTTGTAAATTTCATCACTTGATTTGGACCACAGATAGATCATCCCACTGGAGATGGTTTTCCTGTTAGGTGAAATGAGACAGACTATGTTTAGGACACCTCTTCTGTCCCCCTGGAGTGCTGCAACCAGTTCTGGGCACTGTACTTCAAGAAGGATGTAAAGAAGCTCAAGAGAGGCCAGAGGAGGGCCATGTGCATTATTAGAGGCCTGGAGACCAAGATATATGAGGAGAGGCTGAGGGACTTGGGATTGTTCAGTCTGGAGAAGAGAAGACTCAGAAGAGACTTGGTTGCAGTCTACAAGTATATCAGGGGTGTACATCAAGGTTTGGGGGAGCAAAGAAAAGGTGGTAGAAGGACAAAGCAAAACAGATTTAAAAATCAGCCACAACAGTAGTTTCCTGAGTGCAACCAAAACTATCTATGAACTATTCACCAAGCCTCCCCAGGGGAGGACAAGAAATAATGGACACATGCTGATTGAAGATTGCTTCAGGGTAGGCATAAGGAAAAACTTCTTTACAAACTGAATACCAAGGGTTTGGAACAGGCTCCTCCCAGAAGTGGTATAGTCATCCACCTGGGTGATCTTCAAAAAACGTCTCAGTGCCCATCTTGCTGGGAACATTTGATCCGAGCAGCCTTTCCTTCTCATGTGCAGGGAGGCTGGACTCAAATAGTCTGTAAGGTCCTTTCCAGCCCCTAACAACTATGCAACTATAATTGCAGCTACCAAACTGCACACCTGTCTCAGCTCCAAATACAAAATGACCTTTATACAATCGCCACCGTCTATGTAGGTGCATGACCAGGGGCTTCTGGTAATCATTAGCATCTGTCCCTGTTGCCACATTCCCATGACTGCAGGACTAGCTACTGAAGGAAGATTCCTGTGCATGTCTTCTTTTGACAGGGTGGCACCCAGAGTGGCAATGTCAAGAGTGAGGTTTCTAGACTAAAGTGATTCAATAAATAAATAAACAAATAAAAATGAAAGCCCTTAAGAGCAGAGCAGGCAGGTGACGCAAAAATACTTCACAACAGCTGCAAAGATGCATCTTCTACACGTACTACATAGGTAACCCACACTGTGCCAAAATGGAAGGTGAACAATTACAATGTGGCTCAAACATGGTGAATGCAACAATTTATTTTTTCAAAAGATACGATTGCACTAGAGCCATTGAATGTAATGAAAGGAGAAAGAGTTGAACTGAATTAGAAGCATGATATTTTATCTGCCTACTGGAAGGCACAGCCTTCCACTCAATAGGATTATTTATGTAAAAAGAAAAAACCATTTGCAAGATGTAAGTTTTTTATTGCAGCTGTTTTGCCAAAGCCTCTTTTTACTTATTGTGAATGGCTCAGGAAATTAACACTCTAAAGCTTTAAGGGTGTCCTCCTCAGACAGCACAGATTGGAAAACAGATTGCTGCCTCAATTCTTACATCCTACTGTCACACCTTAATAATTATGCCCCATAAAGCACAAAAAGCCCTCTTATTGTGTGCCATTCAAGCTAGCTGTTGGTGAAGAAGACTATAGTCAGTGAAAGCAGAGAGTCAAGGTTAACTCTTTCCACTCTCTACTGGAATTACAGATCAGATAACTGTATGTGAAAGGAAGCTACTCTGTAAATATGCTTAGAGGCATTTGCCATCCACTATTAATTTTTGTAGTTAGATAATAGTTACATACATAGATTCTCTTTTGCAAAATGCAAAATGGAATTATTGTCTTTCTTAGTATTTTAAAAGTGCTACAAACTATCCTTAGCTCAAATTATCATCTTCTCCACTCACCTTCCCCTCAAAAGAGACAGGAAAAAAAAACAGATTCTGTACAACAGATAGGTTAAAAAGGTTTAATTTTGATACAGTAAGCACCCTGCTTAGGGATGACATACATAAACACATTTTTGGTAATATGACATGACTTAATGTAGGAGTTGCTTTCTAAATACCTAAATCACAAGTCTGAGTCAATGACATTACATTATAATACTTTAACTCTCTTGCAGCTCGGCATAAATTGTCTTTCTTGTAGGCAATGATTTAGGTCCTGTACATTGCCTGTTTCCTAAGTGAAATCTCTCTGCCATTTGGTAGGACTTTTTGTATACAGATGCAACTTTTGGGCTTAGGCTGGGATTCTTCAAAGAAGCCTAAATTTCACTAAGTTCCCAGAGAAAATGAAGACTTAATTGTAAATATGCATTTCTGACTACTCCAGCTCTGAAAAGCTTTGACAGTTAAAAAACAAAGTCATTTTTGAGGCCAGTGATTTTACAATTTAACAACAGTACTGGAAGTGAATATAATGTTCCTGAACAATGCTGGATTTTTGTGTTGAAAGCATGAAGTCCCTTATATGCTTAGTAGTTCCCAACAGTTTTGAGGTGCCTTAACTGACTTTGCATGCTTTAAAATGTTTGGTTTCTTGTCTCCTTTTAAGAAACAGATGAATTCAATTAACTTAAATTTTAACCAACTGCCACGTTTCATTCTTAGCATGGAAACATCTTTTTCTCTTTCTCTTGTTTTGTCCAGATCCTGACTGCAGTGGCCGTAACATTTTATCATTAATACTTTTTAACCTTTCTAGGCTGAGTCCAGTTTTGATAGCAGGACAAAAACCCTAGATATGTTGGCCATGTCTTCTGATTTGTTAATTTGTATCTTCTTATTACTCCCAGTGTGCTATCCTTCAGTTACAATTAATTCAGAATTAATTGAATGAATGAATGAATGAATGCAGCTTGAATTCTCTCTAGGTCCAGTCTTTTCAGCATGTCAATGCCAGACTTAAATAATTTCACCAATACAGAATCACTGTATTAACCATATTGACAGTTTCCTACAAATTCATGAGGGAATGGGAGGTCCTAGACAGGAGAAAGTCTTTTTGGACTGTTATAGTGGGGGCCTTAGAAGATGCGTATGACTGAAGTAATGGAATGGTATTCCATACTTCACCTGTTTCTGGCAAAGAGTATGGAGGAACTTAACTCACATAAAGTTTTGCAGTCCTGAATTTAACTGTTAAGAACTAACAGTTTTTATTAATAGCTCATGGTAGCTCATGGTAGCATTTACGTGACAGATCCCTGGAATGAAAACAGAACTTACATATCCCAAACATTAGCTGTTATGATTTTGACGACAGAATTACAGT
>NW_005842676.1:390070-390688 GCF_000455745.1 Alligator sinensis | reverse complement strand
CTTTCCCTTCCAAAAGAAAATGTGTCAAATTTGTTTTTTGGCAATTTGGTGTCTGAATTGTCAATTTTTGTGAGATTTCATGAAATAGTTTTCTAACGGCCATGCAAACTTAAAAAAAAAAAAAAAGCAAATCCCAATTGACCCATAACATTCACAGATATCTATTACTCAAGTTGTTTTTGGTTTAATAATTTTTCAAAAAATTTCAAGCAAGTGTTCTAACATTTAAAAACAATATCATGTTTTCAAAATTTACCTATGTTTGCAAAATATTTACCCTTCTAAACATAAATTAATTTTTGAGCAAGAAAGTTTAAAATGCTTATTTTAGGTGAGGGGTTTTTTTTAATGTATTTATTTATTTTTGGCTCAGTTAACATCCAAAAACATCCCTTCACTTGGTGTTTTCATTTCAAAACCACCTTTGGCTGACCAAGGGACCTGGAGAAATTTAGCAAAATCATCCTTTTTTAAAGTCTAAGTTATGTTTTCATAGCAGGGAGGAAAGCTATTCTACTCTCCCTGGATTAACTCACCCCTGCTTACCAGAGCTCCTCTCCTCTGCTAACCTTTGTGAGAAAGCTTACAACCAAGAGAATCAAATATGTGAAGAGGGAA
>NW_005842676.1:389243-390039 GCF_000455745.1 Alligator sinensis | reverse complement strand
AGAGGCATAGCAGTGGGGAACCAGCTGCTGCTCTTTTGAAGGAAGTTATACTGCTATCAGCTCTCCATCCCTGCGAGGGAATAACAGAAGGGAGGACCCAGTACTAAGAGCTCCTTTGGCTCTCTGATCAAAGACAAATACATAATCAGCATTGCCAACCACAGGTGGTCAAAAATCTTGAGAATAGCTTTAAAACCACAAGATATTGAATAATACATTTGGGGTTCCTTTTTATTTGGCTTCTAGTTTGAGCTCACATTTTCAAGGTTTCCTATGCAACTGGGATGGCTAGAAGCTTGTTTTATTAAATATATATACATATATCTCTCAAAGCTGAAGCTCTCAGCTGACTCCAGGAGGTAAGGCAGTAAGAAAAATCATCAAATATCCCAAAGGAAGGCAACACCCCTAATAGTTTTTTATGTAAAATATATTTTTAAAGCACTTAGAAGGGTGGGATGTTGCACCCAGGAATATGTGGGAGAGCCTGAACCCCACCCTCACTAGGATTGGAAAGGGTTACTAGGATTGAATAGGTTAGCCAGGGTGTCCAAGGGTATGGGTGGATACCACTGGCATAGAGACCCTCCCTGGTTTTGGGGAATATTAGTTTATTAATCAATGAAATTAAGTGCAAAAGGAATATAACATTTATTAATAACAGCAATAATAGTAGTAATAAAAAGCTAGTAGTATATATACATTTACTTTATGAGAGGCACCACAGCTTCTACAGAATCATTCAATAAGCCCATATGTACACATTTACTCACTACCCCTATGGAGCCTCTTACAG
>NW_005842676.1:380308-389212 GCF_000455745.1 Alligator sinensis | reverse complement strand
TCAGCAGTCAGTCAAATCAATTGGCACCATCATTCTTTACAGAGCATGGTATATGCGCAGATGAGTTCTTTGATGGTTGTTGAGTCCAATGTGCAAGTGATAGTCTGGCCCACAGGTTATACCCACACACTAGCAATGCTCTGAATCCAAGCAGCAAATATTTTCCTCCTTTGACACTGGTCATCACAAAACTTGATCCAGCCCACCTCCAAGTGCTGCGCTCTATCTGCAAGATGATTCCACCAACCAGAGCAGCATTCTGCACTCCTTTCCCAATCGTCCCCAGAGATTCCAAAGGATGCTAAATCATCTTTGAAAGCATCCCCAAATCTGTGCAGTGGTCTGCCTCTCTTCCTAGACCCTTTGCAAGCTTCAGAGTACAGCACATTTTTCAGGATCCTGTGATGTGGCATTTGCACTTCTTCTCTCAACAGAGAAGTTCCTCTGAGGAGCTCAGGAGCCCTTCTCCTCTCCCCACTATAATCCCAAAATATTTGAACTACTCTCACAGGATTAAGCAACAGGCTCTTACTCTTACAAGGAGATACCCCAGATCTCCTGGGCAGACAAGGACAGCGGGGCTAGGGACAGAAATTATGTATAAAGCAATATAAGTGACTGGAAACTGGTTCAAATGTGTAATACAACAGAAGTTCAGTGCATATAAGCCACTTTAAAATGGCTGAAACCAGTTCAATCAGTTTATTGAACTTCTGTGCCAGATCCCTTCCAGATTCAAGTTAACTCACAATCCCCCAATATCCCAGGAGCTTTGCACCTCCTCTGCAAACTCCATCTCGCAAGGTGGGCAGGCTAGCCTTGGCCCAAGCTGTCTGCTCCAGCTGAAAAAGGAGGTGTGCTCTAGCACCTACCAGTTTCTGGCCTGTGGCTGCATTTTTGGAATCAAAAGTGAATGTCTGTTCACTTGCTTATTGGTTCAATCTACGCAGATTAAACTAACCTGCAAAGACTGAACTGATTCAGTCTCCAGCTTTTTGACCATCTGCACTTAGACCAGAATGTAGCACGAATGGAGATCACCACACTCTCACAACACCAAACACCTTTGCCTGCATCCACACGTAAACCACAAATCACTCACTGTAGGGTCACTTGCCGTGCCGTTTATATCTTTCTCTCTCACATCACACCATTCTCACCCAACCAATCACCTGAGATAAAAGGCTGTCAGTCACTGCCAATCATGCACATACCAATCAATAAATCTCACTCAGAGTTGATGCATTCATCTGTCACTCAACTGCTGCCGCTCACCTTTACCTGGGAACCAGTCACACTTCTCCCACCACACATTCTGACCCTACTATGCAAGTCCATATTAAGTGGGCCAACAGGTCCAAAGTTTACAGTCTTCTGGAGGCTTCTATTAGAATCACTAACTGGGCATGCTCAATTTCAAACATTATATCATCTTTAACTATTTACATGCTGGCTCAAAACTTCATGGGTAACAGGATGCAGTACCTGTTACCTCAACATTTTCTAACAGCCAACCCTGACTACCTATTATGATTTGTTTTTCAAAGCAGTATGCACATCTCCATCCTGTTCAAGTGCACGTTAGAACAGTTATAGAAACAGAAGATGGAAAGCACTGGGGATATGTCCATTCAGAGTTACATGTATACTACACCTATGTTGGCTGAGATTTTCAAGGAAACAGGGAAAGGGAAACAGAGAAAGATCTAGTCCTGCTGCAAGGAACTACCCTGAAGTCAAGCTGGCTGAAGCAGTGGGAGTAAGTCATAAGACCCCTCTACACATTATAGTTATTACATAATTAACTGGTTAATTAGACAAAAAAGGGGCAGACCCAGCTACACATGCAAAGTACCTATCACGTCATAATAAGATCCAAACAGCTATAAAGTTAGACCTTGAAAAATGTGTACTAATATTATACCTGGTTGCTATCCAGATTCAATTAGTACATGTAGCAGCATCCACTCCTGTGGCTCAGAGCCTCATCAACCAACTGGGCTCCCAGCCTTCCCATCAGGGCTCCTGCACAGCAGCTACAATCTCACACCTCCAGGTCTGGGAGACTGCAGCAGTGCCCCAGCATTTGCTGCTGTGATTTCCAAATAATAAGGGGGTTTATACTATAGATCTTATTAGCTGTTTGTGAGAAGTTAATGCTACTTTACAATAAATTTTCATGGCAATGTATAAGTATATAGTATAGGCTTGTATAGTATTGAGACTATAAGGAGAAAAAAAAACCCCTACAGTAGTATTTAATAAAATGTTTAGTGTCCTAAATTGATAAGACACTAAAATAACAGAGACTTCTTACATGCTTGCATACCTTGGCCTAATCATAAAATTAATTTTTAAATAATTTATATTAAAGATACCTCAATATACTTTTAAGGGGATAATTTTGAGTTTAGCAGCTAAATTATTTCCAAATTTAGAAAAACTCTTGAAATGAAATGAAAAGTTATACTTCCATTTCACTTTTAAAAAGTAGCCTATTATGTCTCATTACCTAAGCACTGTTCACATAATAATAACAAAATTGAAGTCAGACTCCTAAGTAAGGCATATAGTGCTAAATTAATAGTATAATAGGCATCTCATAAAAGCCTTTGATATGTATAATATTGAAGGGTTACAGTAGTTATTTATTCTAAGGGCCTAACTCTCACATCCTCTAGAACATCTATCCATTTTGATGACATAAAGGAACTTTAAAGCAATCTGACAACATAAACTAAATAACATGAAGTTATAACAATTAATTTTAAGAGCACTTTACACTGCAAGAGCTAGACCAATGGAAAGGAACCCCAGTATGAATAAAAATCAAGCCCTAAATTTCATAGAAGTGTGGTTGTAAAATGATGACCTGAACAATTTGGGAATGTTGCATGATTTATTATGGACTAAGGGGTGCACATACTGATATATATAAAAATGTATATCTATCATGATATGAAATATGATAGATATACAATTTAATATATATATATCAGTATGTGCACCCCTTAGTCCAAAATAAAACATGCAACATTCCCAAATTGTTAGATATACAATTTTTAAATCCTCTTTCCACTGAAGTCTTGGCATCACTACCGCTGTCTTCAAAGGAAACAGGATCAGACTTGAACTTCTGTGTAAAATATAGAAGTGCAGTACGTGTTTTAAAGGAGAATGAAAAACACATTAAGTAATTTATTACATGTTCTTTTACGAAAGAAGAGCAGTCTTCAAAGTTTCATATTAATATAATAAAATCTGACCTTCCTTCAAAGAACATATTAAAAAAAATTACACAATCAGTCCTTGCCTCTAAAAATCTCTGAAACACTTAATTTATCTTGGCTGTAATCCTAACTGTCATGGACTCTCAAAGGCTTTATTGTAGCATCATTGAAACATGCAAATTGCCAGCTCCTTGGAGCATCTTTCTACACCGGACAAATGAATTCAAGTAGGTTGTTAGCAAATACCATGGTACAAAGAATGAGTGTCCAGATGTAATTTTCTATGAAGTCTTTACGTTTTCCAAGCTTTGTAGTTGCTAAGAATGTCATCTGATTCTGGTGCTCCAGACAAAGAAATCTGGTGGTATCAGAATGTGGTTTTAAAGTTTCTGCAATCTTTTTATTTCAGATATAAATTATGCCATTCAGGGAGTGTACTAGGGTCATAGACAGCTAAGATGACTTTACAGCTATCTCATTGGTTTGAAAATAATGCTGCACTCAAAGGGTTTATAGCCCATTAAGATGGTATGTTTTTCCTTGTAATATCCCCTCCTGTGCAGTACTAATTTCATTTTAACACTATGATTTGAACACCACACATACAATTAGTTTCTATCAACAGTGAAAGCTCTTTCATTCAAGGTCAAATTATGTGAGGTTTATGAAGCATTTTTAATGCAACACAAACTAGTCAAAGCCTTATTATGTTATTTTTTTTGGTGTCCCTTATTCTATAGTGTGTGTGTGTGTGTGTGTGTGTGTGTGTGTGTGTGTGTGTGTGTGTGTGTGTGTATTTTAAAAGCTTAATCCCATCAGCCAACAGTTCTAGGTCTTTTAAATAAAACAGCTCATTTTCTGCTATCAGTATTGCTTGTGCATATGTACTGCAATTCATGGGTGGTCAAATTAACAGCAACTCTACATACAGATAATTAGAAAACGTAACAGGTCCTGTTTTAGAATTTCACCAAATAGCGCTCTCAATCAGTTCAAGAAAATTAAACAGGAATGGTGTAACTAGAGCAGTACAAAACTCTCAAGAGAGAATATTTAGAGACTATTACTTCTATTGCTGCAAGAACTAAGACAAAACCACAAAAGTGTAACCAGTCTCTCTGTCAGTATCAGACACTATTCATTTTAGCCCAAAGTTACCTGCTTGGAGCATGCATTTTGCATCCCTTCTCTTAGAGGATCGTTGACCTTCAGGAGTGATAAAACTTAAATTTATTTCCACATCAGGGATGAAATTTGTTGCATTTTATTTTTTTCCAGATTAATAAAAATGTATCCCTTTCATTTTGGATCCTGATCATGTGTTTCAATCCACACTTGACAAGTTAAAAGGCATAACCACTCCATATTTCTTCTTTAATTCAGGTTTTAAAGAGGCTTCTCTTATCCCTAACTATTTTGGAAGGTAGGAGGACATCCTGGATAGGAAGCAAGGTCATTCGGGCTACAGACAGATGTTGTATTTGTCCCAGGAGAAACCATTTTCTCTCAAGACAAAGGAAAATTGCTTAGATTATCCATGTCTGTTGTCCCTGGACAAACCCTTAAAAGGTTCAAGGAATAATAGAGTTCTAACAGTTTGTCCCCAGAAGTGCTAACATCACGAACTGCATCTGAATGCTTGTCCTGGGATTGCATCATTGAAAATAAATGACAGAAAAGCAGCAGATCACTAAAACCAGATTTGAAAAGTGATGTGTGTAAATGCCAATCCCAGGACTTTTCTGTTCTGGGACAAACAGAGGCACAACTCATCCTGAGGCAAATGCAATACCTGTTCCTAAGCTTGGAGAAATGGATTATTGCTACAACACACACAAAAAAGGCCTGTGTATAAGACTCTTGGTAACTTTGCATTTTTAATACAGGGGGATTATAAGAGTTGAAAAGGAAAAAGAATAGCCTATCCAAACCAAGAAATGAGAATAAAAAACTTACCGTGCCAACTGGTAGTAAATACTTTCCCTCTCCAAACTAAAAGAAAGATAAGCTTTATGATGTACTTTAAAGGTGAAAAGATCTGAATTGTTGATTTGTACTTAATGCTAGCAAAACTCACTCTTACCATGATGTCTCTAAGAATTTAGCCAAGTAATAAAGTTTGGAGATCAGTTAGCAATAGATGATGCATATGGGTGGGGACATGGCAAATTATTGCTTATATTAGATTCTGAACATAATTTAGATGGGGATAGCATCTTACAGAATTGAAAAACACTGTTCCAATCATTTCCACACTCCCTAACTTCTTCCAAAGAGAATTGCAACCACCTATATTTCCTATCAATTTACAGAAGAATAAAATCTTATAATAAAGAGGTTATTTTAGAGTTCTAATTCTACATGCACATTTTACATGTGTGTACATTTCCACACCCTTGAATAGAAGCAGATTGAAGGGCTGTGTGAAGCTTTGGGTGCTGATTTGATTCGGAGGAGATTCAGCCCGATTTGGTGGCCAAATCTCTGAATCTGAATTGAATCGGGGGACCAATTAAAAGGTCCAAATTGATTTGAAGCTTTCTGAATCAATTTGGAAAAGATTCAGAGAACTTCAGCAATTTGGGAAGTTTCCACTGGCTGCAGCAGGGAGCTGGACCTGGACTCTATGCCAGTAAGTAGCGGGCATCCCCTGCCTGCTCCCCCAGCCCTCCTGAGAAGCCCCTGACCCCTGCCTGCTGTCCTAGCCCCCACTACCATGGCTGCCCCGCCTGCCCCAGCTCCCGGCTCTTTAAAAAAAAGCCACCCACTCACCAGCTGCTGCCAGGTAGAGGGGGTCATCCCCGCTGCCCCCACTGCCCCATGCTGCATGGGGTGCTCTGCCATGAGCCCCCAACCCCCACCCACTCTCCCAGCACCCCCATGGCTGCCCCTCCTGTCCCAGCTCCCGGCCCTTTAAAAAACAAACAAAAACCCCACACTCACCAGCTGCTGCAGTGACCTCAGGGCTTCTGGGGGCTCATGGCAGAGCCCCCCATGCAGCATGGGGCAGTGGTGATTGCCCCCCTGCTGTGCAGGAGCTGGTGAGTCAGGGCTCTTTTTTTTAAAGCCCACGTGGCATGGGGCAGTGAGGGGCAGCAGATCCAGTGCAAAGCTATTCATTTTACAGCACTTTTTTGCACTTCTATACACATGTAGGGAGGCTCCTCTGATACATTGTAATTACAGTACATCAGAGCAGACTCGATTAATCAAATCTGTTGGAGTGCGGTAATTACCAAGCTCCAGTAGACTCCAGCGTCACATGTGCATCTCTGCACTGAAAAATGGTGGCAGGATGTTTTAAACTAAAGCTTGTTCAATTAAATTAGTTCAAAGTGCCCCACTTCCATTTTTCAGTGCTGATACCTGTAATGTTCTGGGCACTTTATTTAGCACAGCTTTCGGAGTTGCGCTAATTAAAGTGCCCCCTGACTCCCTGAGCACGTCTATGACTGAGCTACGTGTACCTCTCTTCAGGATGTTGAGGAGTGCAGCCCAAACAACTGAATTTCACATGCAATTAAAGGCACAGTATTTGAGTTTTGGTATCTACATTGAACTAGATTCCAGGTCTATACTAGGAAGAAAAATCCAGCAGATTGTATGACTAAATTCACTTTATTATGTGAATGACTACCAACATTAATGTTGCTTGCTAGGATACTGTATTCTTATCAGCAGTCAAAAAATACATACCAATGTGTAAAAGAGTATTAAAATACCATTTTGCCTTATAATTAAGCATGGATAAATTCCTGTTTTGCCTTCTGCTTCAGCCTTACAGCTACATAAACAATGGAAAAAAGGTTTCTGAGAATGTTTGTTGGACTTTTAAATGATGTACATGCTTTGGCCATTCTGCACCCTTTTGCATGTGCTTTCAAAATGCATCTGCATGATCTAGCTTACTGGAACAAATATGATTGAGACAATTTAAATATTAGTGCTAAAAATGTTACACACTCATCCAGACAGTGAACAGGGATGACAAAATACGATTTGCTTAATTAATCACAGCTATACACTATGGTTCGAATTTGGCATATTCATGGTCAGTCCATTGAGTAAGTAGTATCTGGAAAAAATCTATTTATCTAAAATATTTGAATGACTGAATTCAAGGAAATTGGGATCTGCTTGTGGTTAGTCAGTAGAAAAAGGAACTAAAATTGTTCAACAAACTATTCCCTTTGGATTATTCACTGCGCTCCACTGAACACCCATAAGCACATTTAGCTATTAAATTAGCACTGCTAAGCTGTGCTATTTGTGTTGGCTGTTTTTATACACAGCAGGCAGTCATTTCTTAATGAAAAACCAGGATTTAACCCTAGGTGTGATTTTGTTGTGAGGAGATCTATTTGTTTACTCCTTGTACTCTTTACTCAGAATTGTAAGGCTCCACCAAGAACCATATATTTTTGGCCTGTGTGTTGTCTGTTGAATACTGATTTTAAGCTCAGCATGGCATGTAGGCTCTGATCTATGTCACTTATCATAAACTCTTAACACTATTTTCTGAAGATGTTCAGCTAAGGTGTTATTTTGTCCTGCACTTTAAATGAGAAATTTCTTCTAATTTGATAGTCTCTCTCAGTTTTCAACATCTCCCTTGAAGCAAATAAAGCTCTCCCCAAACCTTCGATTTCTCAAAATGCTGTTGAAACACATATGCTGTTTTGTTATAGTCATCACTGCAAGAATACTGTGTGACAAAAGCAAATGTCTTGCATAAAGAGCTTAATTATATACTATGTATGATTGACTTGATAGTACACTGCTCAGCAATTCAACCAGAAAGCGTACTGGAAAAGGTATAGGGGTAGAAGAAAATACTTACAATATTTAATAAGAAACTTTACAAGTTTTTCAAGAGCAAGCCCCAAACCACTTCACCATAGAATAATTACTGGTAGGTATATAATTCTGTAACATTTATTTTTTGCTTTTGGCAATGGGGAGAGGGCATTGTCATGAAACAGACTTCAGGTATATTCAAGTGAACCGGTGGAAGTTTAGCAGTTTAGTTTGAGCTGTTGGAAATCTTACTGGTAGAACACCATACAAGTGGTCCAAGCCTGGCTGGGTGCTCTGCAGACAGCCTGTACTGCTGATGGCACTCAGGGGACTCCAGTGCATACATCCCTGCATGCTTTGCAGGCTCATCTGTCTACCTAGAGACAGCTGACAGCAGCTGAGGACATAGTTCAGGGCTGGCTGGCTGGCTACCCTGGAGGACCAAACCCACCCTCCCTTTCTTCCAGCTCTCAGACTTCGAGACAGCAGAACCATAATGTATTTGCTGTCTTTCCAAGCCTGTCACTTTCCTTTCCTGCAGCCTTCAGTAGGTCTTTACCCATTTGGCACTGATGGACTGAGTTTCAGCACCGGTCAGATGAGTTGGATCAAGATCAGGTGCTGGCGTTTTGAGTGCTGGTGGGTTGGATGCTGCCGTGGAGGAGGAGTTGGGGACTCCATTCCTGGACAGACCACATGGGTTGGGATGGGGGTTTAGGTGGGCTCCATTCCCAGGAAGGATTGTATCTACACTGTTTGGGTACACAAGGGGCGGGGTGGGTAGATCCATGTCTTGCGTGATTGGACCCCAATCTGCCAGATCCCACTTTTCCAGCCGGGAAGCTGACCGGGGGGGGGGGGGGGGGGGGGTGGTTTT
>NW_005842676.1:358087-380277 GCF_000455745.1 Alligator sinensis | reverse complement strand
GGGGGCGGAATTACTTTGTGCTTGGCTTCAGCAGTGCAGCTCTCAGTCTATTAACAGGGTTAGGGTTCTGTGTTATGCCCCTCTACCAAGCTAACCCAAAAGACACACATTTTTGTATGACATTTTAGCTCTGTTTTTAAACACAGTGGACACACTTACTCCTCTAACACTAATATTTGGGGAACCAAAATGCATGTTACTAAAAGCAGTTCCAAGACAATATGGATCCAGGAACTGGCAATATGACAGAACTTTTCCCTTCTGATTTATGATTTTGAATCAAGTCAAGTAATGTAAGATCAATACCAGTTACATTTGATTTGGGTTAGTATGACCCTAAGTTAAAGTCTGACCTCATTACAAACAGACCCATCCTGATTACTGGTCATCCTTGTTGAATATTTCAGACAA
The DNA here is from genome assembly GCF_000455745.1 of Alligator sinensis. NCBI lineage: Eukaryota > Metazoa > Chordata > Crocodylia > Alligatoridae > Alligator > Alligator sinensis. The sequence continues at coordinate 379,866 of NW_005842676.1, read as the reverse complement.
GACACCAAGGACTAAATCAGTCGAGGAAACTGAAGTAGCTTCACATCCTTCTAAAGCACTAGATCCAGAAACAGAGAATTATGACTGTATTAAAGGCAGGATTCCAAAGTATCTAATATTTGGCCTGTTACCTTTGGCCCAGAACATGGTTTCCAGGTGATTTATCACTGCTATTGCCTTCAACATATGGAAGGTTTACCAGGTGCATTTTAGAAAAGAGAGTCCAATCAGCATAGTGTCTCTCACTTGCAGTATCACCACCACCATTTAGTTGCAGGATTTTTCTTTTATTCCCTAAATGATAGTTTGGTAATGTTGCCAAGAAGTTGGTAGTTAGGAGATCCTAACTTCCAAACTCAAGTCTGCAAATTACTTATTATACAGGCTTGGGCAAATCACTTCAACTTTGTCTCATTTTCCACATTTGTAAATCAGGAAGAATGTTTCAAGGTATGTTGTACTAACTGGGAAACAGACAACAAGAAAGAAGGAAAATACATTCCATCACCCCTTACCATCTTCATGTTTCTACCTAATTCTCCCTTACTCCCCTTTTCCCTGTTATTACTGCTTTCATCATAAAAGGCTCCAAAACAGAAACTCAGTAGATATGGTCATATAATGCATATGTTTTACAACAGGCAGGATAAGGCCATGTTGTGTTTTCGTCCTGTGGCATACAGCTTTACAATCTTTATACTATGCTTAAAGCATAAACCCACCCACCTAGATAACTACAGTCACCGCAAAGAAGGAAAAATGATCTTGCGATGACTGCAACATGGTTCACTGCACATCCTGCAGTACACAGACAGTCCTTTCAAGTCAAACTGTTTTCTGGCTGAATGCCATAAGTAGAGGCATACTTGTTGAGAAGCAGTTTTTCTTCTGTCACCAGATGATATACAATAATGTATATTGTAGTTGCTATAGTTGAAATGAGAAGTGGCCGTATCTTGTCCAAAAGAGGATATTTTGAACACATGATAGGTTGTACTTGGAGTGGCAATTACTAACACTTCCTCTAGAGGTCCTCATGTAGAAACTACCTTGATTCTGGCAGAACACAATGTTACTTTATAGGAATGTAATTGGTTTACAATATGTTTAGACTCCTTACCTCCTTATGAAGTCAAAAAATTCTGATTTCATTTGTATAGGTATACATGAGTAGTGTTATTCCAATCTGTGCAAAGGAATACTAAGCAGAAGAGACTGTACAGCTGGTTACATGTGGTTAATTTGCATAATTAATAAGGAAGCCATACATTCACTGGATGACACTGCTAAACCCTATTGCTTTCTATTTCACTGCATTAGGATCAAAAGCCCCAGTCCTTGTATTCAGCCCTAGTCCTTGTATCCATTCAGATTCCCCCAGCATACTGTAATTACACCTCCTTGGAGGCTATCTATCTCTTAATTTATCCCTCAAAACCAGCCCCACCCCCCAGCCTGCACAATATTTACTTGATTCTCCACCTAAAAATTTCCCCAGGACTCCTCTGATTTATCTTCACTTCCACTGAAGCCATCCCACATTTCAACTGACAGCCTGATTTTAAGCAGACTCAACTACTCTCATGTCTCATGGAAGTCAAGTGGAATTGTAAGCTCTCAGTCCCTAAAAAAGCAAACCTACCTACTCAGTGAGAGTGAAGAGAAAACTGATGCTTAGTCCATATCAACAGGCATCCCTCTTCATAGACCAAGGCCCTACATATGTGGGAGATGCAATACAAGCATAAAACTAAAGACCCTGCTTTACATGTTTCCTAACAGTTCCTCTAGAGGGACATCCTTTCATAAGCAAAAAGTATGAGGTTGCACCACATACACACTTGCACTAGAGAAGCTAGCTCTTTGTAAGTACAGTAATCAGGGATACATGTAAGTGTGAGCAATGCTGAAAGGGAATGTTTTTTGACAATATTCTTAGCAATAGGGGGAAGTAACAGGCAGAGGAAGCGAGTGAATGTACAATGGGGAGGTCAGTCTGACCTTTAAAAGCTTGTAGAGTATTTAAAGTATGGCAGTGTCATTGATTTCCTATGTAGACAGTACAGTATTTCTCCTACACTGACAAACTAGAAGACTCTTGGCTGAATCATGCGAGTCACTAGCTGCATGTTAAGTTTTTCCACCGCCTCCACTGCAGCTTCTGTCAGCGATCTGAGACAAAGATCTCTCCACATTGTATCCTCCCTATTGTATTTTCTACACATAAATAATTATGTACATTGTACCTTAGCTTCAATCACCAACACTAAATTCTGATTTTTTTGCCTTAGTTATGAGCATGAGGGAAGTTAAAAAAAGAAATCATGACTGAGTCTCTACGTTAATGGACCTTTCCTTTGCCAACACCCTGGCTACTTTGAAACAGTAAGTAACTATTTATTGATGTTCTCCCTCCTTGTGTTAAGATGCAAGCTTTCCTAGCATTAAGAAGGTCTGAAATGGCTCTAAAACACAGAGGAGTCTGGCTACGTCTTGGCTATGGTAATCTGAACCACTTTTCATAACCACATATGGCAGGGGGAGGTGGGGAAATGTAATTTTGGTCCTTTCTTGTCACTGCCCAGGAGATTCTGTGAAACACCTGAAATTGCAGTGGTACAGGGATCCCGTATGGATAAGCTTTTACTTCAAGCAGGCGCATGTGCTACCCCTGCTGCTATGATGACTAGCAGAGTTACAGACTACCATAATAACAAAAGTCAGATCTACTCAGTAGTGGTTCTTGACCCACATAGCTTCTTTTGACTCCTGTGGTTGCTGCTCCTCTCTTCTGGAAGCCACCTGCAGAACCATGCATATATTTCTCCATTGGTTAAAACTCATTTCAAAATTTTGAAGCTTTCATTTCCAACCATGAAAAGCAGGTGTATTTTAACATACATTTCAGACTATACTGTTATCCTGGGACTCTGGGGCCTGGGCTTGTACGTGCTTATTTTGCAGATATACTGCTTAGTTATTCTCTGGCTTTATAGGCCACAGGAGTCCTGGGCTGCTCTTACAAATTGCCCTCACTTCTTCCATCAAGGGTTTATTCTTCCAATTGCTGGTAATTCACAATAATAGTACTTTAGTGTCTCTCTGATTGGCCATGAGGTCAAGCCTACTAAAAGTCCTCCAAGAGACATTTAACCAATCTGCCTTCTGACTGTATGCCCTGCCCACTCAAGTCAATGCAGTTTCAGTATATTTACTGCACTACATAACTCCTTGCAGCTATTTACCAGACTCCAAATCCACTTGAGTGCTTTTATTTTTGGGGGTATTGATCTGTCTTTCCTTCAGACTAAGGTATCCAGGTCTCATATAATTATACGATCTATCATTTCATACCAGCCTTGTATATCTAAAGCCTGGTCTTTCCCCACAATACTTTGGATCTCTTCCTTCAAATCTTTATAATCATCCTTTGTACTGTGTCACCTTAGTCTGTAATGGAAGCTAATATATCCAGAGTGTTGGTGCCAACCTTTTCAGTTCAGTCCATCTGAGAGTGCCACACTGATTTCATTTTTTTTTCTTCTCCATAGCTACTTTAATGAGTTTTAGGCATATGTATCTCCCTGCCTTAAGCCTGTGCTGATGCCTTACGGACAGACATTTCACTCCCGAATTATGCTCTATTTCATGAAGCAGCTGCTTCCTAATAACTTTATCAATGGAATTATTTCATTGTGACTCAAAGACCATCTCATCAATACACTATCATATGATTTTTTTAAGTCTACAAAAACAATTTTTGTATTGTGATCACATTCATAGATGTTAGAGGCTGCATGGGACCTGAGACGATCATCAGGTCTATTCCTATTTTGGGGGGACTAACTGATGAATTATCAAAAGCTCGAATATTCTAAAGGAATAAAGTGAACCAGGAAAGCCACAACTGCAACCGAACTCCAACTGGTTACACGTATCAAAGACAATAAAAAGTCCTTTCTCAGATATATGGGGAGACAAAAGAAAAGTAAGGGCAACATTGGACCCCTGCTAAACCAAATGGGACAACTGACAACCAAAACCCAGGAAAAAGCCAACCTGCTTAATGGGTACTTTGTGTTGGTTTTTCACCAGCCCAAAGGGACTGCCCTACTTAGCATGATGCAAAAAGGCCAGGGTTAGGGTGAATTTATACCCAAAATTAGTGTAGACCTTGTAAAGGAACACCGTGAGAGGCTGGACAGCTTCAAGTCAGCTGGTGCTGACAGATTGCACCCCAGAGTACTTAAGGAGCTGGCAGGCATCATAGCCCAGCCACTGGCAAGGATATTTGAGAACTCATGGCACTCAGGTGAAGTACCCAAAGATTGGATGAAGACCAATGTGGTGCTTTTCTTCAAGAAAGGGAGGAAAGTAGATCTGGGGAACTACAGGCCAATCAGCTTGACCTCAATCCCTGGAAAGATTTTGGAAAAAAATTCTCAAAGAGACCGTTCTTGACAAGCTGGCTGATGGCAACATCCTGAGGGGCGGCCAGCATGAGTTTGTTGTGGGTACGTCTTGCCTGACTAGTCTCATTTCCTTCTATGACCAGGTGACATATCACCTGGACAAGGGAAGAGAGATTGATGTCATATATCTTCACTTTAAAAAAGCCTTTGATCTGGTGTCCCATGATTTCCTCATGGAAAAATTGGCCAACTGCGGCCTTGGCTACATCACAGTCTAATGGCTGAGGAATTGGTTCTGAGATTGGACCCAAGGAGTGGTAGTCGATGGAAGCGAATCATCATGGTGCTTCATGACCAGTGGGGTCCCCTAAGTTTCTGTCCTTGGGCCTATAATCTCTAACATCTTCATTAATGATGTGGACATTGGTGTCAGAAGCGGACTGGCCAAGTTCACTGATGACACCAAACACCTAGGCTGGTGATCCAGGCTGACCTTGATAGGCTTAGAAAGTGGGCGGATAAAAACCTGATAACATTCAACATGGAAAAATGCAAGGTACTCCACCTCAGAGGAAAAAAAAACCACATCATGCTTATAGGCTCAGAAGTGCTACACTAGGTAGTACGATAGCTGAAAGGGACTTGGGGGTCATGATTGACCACAAGATGAACATGAGCCACCAGTGCAATGTTGCAGCTGGTAAAGTGAACAAAACTCTGGCTTGCATCCATAGATGTTTCTCAAGCAAATCTCAGGATGTCATCCTCCCGTTGTACTCAGCCTTGGTGAGGCCACAGTTGGAGTACTGCATCCAATTCTGGGCTCCACAATTCAAGAAGGATGTGGAGAAGCTTGAGAGAATCCAGAGGAGAGCCACGCACACGATCAGAGGGCAGGAGAATAGGCCTTATGAAGAGAGGCTGAGAGCCATGGGGCTCTTCAGCCCAGGAAGAGCACAGGCTCAGGAGTGACCTGGTGGCAGCCTGTAAGTATATAAGGGGTGTGCATCAGCATGTGTGGGAATGCCTGTTCAACAGAGCACCCCAAGGGATAACAAGGTCCAATGGTCACAAACTCCTCCAAGACCATTTTAGGCTGGACATAAGGAAAAACTTCTCTACTCTCTGAGCCCCCAAGGCCTGGAATAGACTCCCTCCAGAGGTGGTGCAAGCACCTACTTTGGACTCCTTTAAGAAACATTTGGACACCTATCTTGCTGGGATTCTTTGACCCTAGCTGACTTCCTGCCCCTGGGGCAGGCGGCTGGACTAAATGATCTTCCAAGGTCCTTTCCGGCCCTAATGTCTATGAATCTATGAAATCTATAAAATATTTTTACAATGGAAATATAAAAACAATATATACAAATTTAACATTTAACATTTTATATGACATTTTATAATTTAAATTGTTTTGATTTTTTAATCTAATCTCATCATTGAATGTAAAAGTCTAAAACAGATTGCTTGAGTCTAGATTCTTTCACTATTTGAAATATTTTTATTTAATGAAGATTTCTGATTTTTTTTTTGTTCCAATTCAGGATGAAATTTGTGACAGAAATTCCATGTTCTAACAAGCTCTGTCACTATGGCTATTGCATTAATGCAACTCTGGAAAACTCATAATGTAATACATGCTAACACTTAAGAGTTTTGGCTGTAGCACCAGCTGCAGCCTTTCCTTTCAGTCACAAGATGCTTACAAATCTGACCCAATTACCTTTTCTTTCACTTAAATTTGCGATACACAAGGATTTATATTAATGGAACAAATGTTAATAAATTAATGGATTTGTGGTGTCATAGCCGAACACAAATATCAGAAGCTTTTCCAAGAATAGACTTCATTTACTTCTGAAGTTTTGTCCACTAGACACCATAATATTGCTTTGCTCTTTGGCATTACTGCATATTGCTTTGCAATTATGGTAATTACTTAGTGACATTGTTGGATAGAGCCACATTGTTTAACCCAACATGACTGCTGCAAAAATTGCAAGAACAGGAGACCAAAAAAAAGTTTGGAAACCAGGCCCAGATTTATGATAAATGCTAACAACAGTCACTATCCTAATGTGAAATTTAGCAAAATCTAACAGAAATATCCCATGTACCATGTTTTGTGGCGAAACCAATCCTCAAATAATGTTTGAGTAATGTTAATGGTTTGAACTTGAAGCTTCCAATCTTCCATTAAGCCAGATCCTGATCTGGTATAAAATCAATAATACCTCCACTGAAAACAGTGTGAGAGAGTCGGAGACCACAATCAGGCTCCAAAGTGTCTTCCTGGTAGAGTCAACAGCAAAAACCACATTCACTCTAGTGGGAATAGGAATAGACCCAAAACTCTGGAATCAGTTATAGTTCAGAGAAAAAACATGCATCACTGCATTTTAGTGTTGAGTCAAATACACATACACATTCTCTTTCTATAATGCAGAAGTCTATCTGAGACAATGGAGGTCTCATTCTGAGAACTGTCACATAGAAGCACCTGAATGTATTTTCCTCTCTTTAATCACCCTTCCAACTTGAAGGTCTGTTCTGATTCCATTGAGGTCAATACTAAAACTCCAGTCGACCTTGCGTTGAGGCCAAACACTTCATCACGTACATAAAAAACATGACATGGACATAAATGGGTAGACACAATTTCCCCCATGTTTAACAATCGTTAAAATCTCAGAAAAAAAATACACTCTTTATTTCATGGATCACCGGCACAATAAATTGCAACGAGTGAAAGCTTAACTATTGAACTAGGTTCTTTGTCTAGTGCATGGCTATGAACCAAGCCCTCACATTATTTTCTTCTGCATTTGTTTGATTTGTTTTGTACCAGAGAGAGGTGGAAGATCATCAGTTGATATAAATCAATGGCAAAGCTCCACTTTGGTCAGTTTTTACCAGCTGAGAAGCTGGCACAAAGGAATGAGTCAATCATAAGACTGATATTTTAAAGTTTGAATTTGAATCCCAGATTTATATAGTCAGAGCCCTCTCTACATTTTTGTCTAGGTATTTTTAGTTATTTCCCTTTTTCCTCCAGTAACATAAGACTGGGATAAAAGTGAAGAAGAAAACACCAAGACTGTTAGTTCTGCAGTGAAATGGAGACAATCCTGTATTTACATCTATGCACAAAATCAAGGCGAGAGAGAAAATGTTTGTCTACACATGTACATGTATGTGTGTGTATGCATTAGCAAATAACTTGAACAGGACAGGTCAGCACTTATTTTGATGCCACAGTTTTGGCAAAAAAACTGATTCACTGAACCTGAAATGTCAATCCATGAATTAGAGTTCCTGGGACCCCTGCCTGGATTCTTGGCAGGCTTCTCAAGACCTCCAGGGCTTTCAGGATTTGCAGCTTTGGGGCAGTGTGGCCAGGGGTCTGAATCCCTAAGGGACCTCAAAGAATCCATGTCTGTGGGACAGGCAGCCATGGAAGGGCTTACAGGCTCTCTGCCACAGCTGGGACTGAGTCTGGAAGCGCTGGAACAGGCTCCCAAGACCTGTATCCCTGGGATAATCTTCACAGTAGGGCTGCCTCAGTCCAAGGACTTGGGAGCCCTGGCAGCTGCTGAATGAAATTGACATTGTCAGTTTCCTGGCAGCCGGCAGCTGTGGATTTCCTAGGAGAATATTTCATTTCAGAAATGCTGCATCTTAGAGTTTCTGAAATACTCCCCTTGCTCCAAGAATTTCTGATTCAGAAGAAAGTTTTGGTTTTGATCCAATTCTGACTAAAGCCAAATTAAAAAAAAAAATCAGAATTTGATGAAAATCCTGAAATTCAGCCAGCTCTAATGCTAAAGTCCTAATTCAAAAGGGATTGAAACACACTCATAATCCCATTAAAGTCAATTGGACTCTATCTACATAAATTTAGAGTTACACATGTACTGAAATACCTTGCTCAATCCTAACTTATCAAAGCTAAGTACTGAAAGATTTGCCCAGTTGCTCAGTTCATTTGTGGCATGCTTTTGTGTAAGAAGTTTACTCAGTCACACATGAGGATTAGAGCTATAATAAGTACTAAGACTGGTAAATTGATAGAAGGTTGGTCACTATTTCATTCCTGAGTCTCTCACTCCTGCATTATTAGGAGATGGGAGCACAGTATTTCTCAGGGTACTGGTGTATTGGGCAGAGAACTAGCAAAAGGATGGAAACAGCAGCAAACTTCCACTTAGACTTTCTTTTAATGGTGATGATGATCCATGGATTGTCTACCCACGTCATTTTCAAACATGATCAAGTATTGCTATTTGTTTTTCAAACAGCAATTTGAATTCTAAACAGCCTGCTTGTCCACTGCAAGGTATAACATTGCTGTGACCCATTCAGATTAAATTTGCCCATGCAAAATGGATAGCCAGCACAATGCAAGTAACTCCATCAGCCTGACAGTTTAAGTAGCATTTAAAGGACATAGCGGCACTGTGCTTTTTGCCTTAGAGAGTAAAGAAGGAGCACCAGTAGTCAAGATGGAGACACTCATATTCATCCTTAGCAATTGCAACCAATGTGTAGCTGCTACTCATCTTGTCCATGTTGCTTTTCAGTCTCACTGCTCCTCAAGTACAGCAACACGAGAGTTGGGAGCTTGACTGAGCCATTCTGTTTTGCTTTCTTCTTCTTTGAAACACAAAATGAAGATCTTTTTCCATTGACTGACAAATAGTCTTTGTTATTATTTGGAACAACTACCCACATCATTATCTTTTCACCTCCTGAAGGATGGCCCATCAGTGGGGTTTTTCTGTTAAACACCTACACAGGCCAAAGGCCAAACAGAGCCTGTCAATTTATCACATGAGTTAGCAACTAAATCCAGCTACCAACTAGCTGGGACACACAGTTGCGAATTAGAGTTGTCTGTCAAATACCATCACTCTCAAGCATCTGTCAGCTCAACATTTTCCAATTAACGCAGTCACCTTGCCAAGCACACTTACCATTTGTGGGATTTGGCAAAGCTGCTCAATTCACCATTCCCCTATGGAATTTCTTCCTGGGAAATACCATGCATTAGATTAGTGACCTGCTTGTAATGAATAAAAACAAAGGCAGGCAAACATTTTTCTGCATTTGTCAATAATGCTGCTTGAAATAGCAGTGCAAAATCAATGTGGATGTTACCTGCTAAAATATGTTAGCCCAAGATCAATTAATTTTGGGAGCATTTTAATTTACAACCATCCTCCCAGATCAAAACCATACAAATACACAGGGCTTCTCTTCAATGTTGGGCTAGTTCTGGTCTTCCTAAAACACCACGCCCATCTGGCAACTTACTGCCTTTGCTCAACTTGTTTCAGGTATTTTTAGCCATAAAAGTTAATACTGTTAACAGCCAATTACAAAAATATTAAAAGAAAAGAAATGACACAATTAACACACAATTCCACCCAGAAAACAAAGTATAAAGTCCCAAGGGAACACAGCACATTGTATTATGAATAGCACTAGCAGCATGTTTTGCTGACTTGAGCAGCTCACTTTAATAACACAGAAGAAATAGTATGTCAGTGGCTAAGGAGTGGGGGAAAAAAAAGGAATAGCCAATGTGGGGCTTGGAAGGCAGTTCCCCAAGGAGTAAATTCCTAACCCAAGATTTCGTTACTCAATTACAATCAGGAAAAATAAGTTATAGAGTGACTTGTTAGATGGCTTTGATAATAAATCAGCAGGTACCACACAAATAGGGTTGATGATATTCATGAAATTGAATAAACCCGAAGGAGAAGTATGATTGGAAAAAAGCAAACCTTGTGTGATAACATAAACATACATGTCAAAACTGAGTCCAAAGTTCACCCTGACTCTTGACAGAAGTCTGCAGCAATGAATTGGCAGTCTTACAGTTTGCAGTGCCATAGCTCAAGTATTACTTTAAAGGAAATTTTCTTTAGCTAATGCTGAGACCTTGAAGCAGGAAGGCCACTATCTCATTGGTGTTCATCAGTAAAAAAGCGGCAGCTCATCCATCTTAAACCTCATCCCATCCTAAAGAAAAATGTTAGATCATTTTGAGGCCTCAAAATGTAAACTGATGTACCAAACAATAATTTTAGGGTCAGTTATGGATTTACACAAAAAAATAGACATAAAAATCCTTTAAACATATTTATAACGTAAGCTCAAAAGTGAGATAAATTAAGCACGCTAAAACTTGTTACCTATTACAGAGAAGATGATCAATATCAGTCTGCTATCTTTGGACCATTCAAATACTGCCACCATCAAGCAGACCCTCAGACTGAAGGCTAAAGAGACTAGAGGAGGTTCCAGGGGACCCTGAGAGGTTCCCAAGCCCAACACATGGTGGGAAGGTGGGACTGCAGGAGCATGGCCCCACAGGACATCTTGCAGACCAAGAAGCTGGGGCAGCCAGGACTCAGGGCTGGGAGTGGTCCCGAGGCCGACTGGAGATCAGAGCAGCTTGGACCTTGGCCTTGGAGGGCAGAGGGGTCCATGTAGAGCCCAGGGCTGCCCAGACTAAGGGTCTGCTGAGGTGAACATCTCTGGGGGATCTTGGGGAACCCTGCATTCACCCCAGGTAAGGCTGTGGGCTGGCCTAAGAGGAGGTAGGCCCACCCGGGCAGCCACTGTGCCACCCAAGGAGGGAAGAGTAATACAGAGAATTCGTAGGCAGAGGCACTAGTAGACCAGTGCCAGAGAGAAGGGAGTGCTGGAAAAACAGTGGGGTTGAAGAACAGACAGGGGAGGGAGGGCCCAGAGCTGGTATAAGAGCATAGGCTCAGAGAGAAAGGCCTGGATAGAGTGTGAGGGGGCAGGAGGCCAAGAGGGCTTACCTGACCTTGACTGGCACAGGCTGGGGCTAGGACACAGGAAGCTCAAAGGGCAGGTGCCCATAGTGAAGGGCAGGAGAGGGCTGTGGAGAGCCCTGTCACCCTGACTGGCCAGGCCCTGGGTTGGCAAAGGTCCCTTGCATGAGGGACCACTGGTGAGAGGTGGAAGCCAGGGCCACCTGTACCCATATGAGGGGGGTCAGCTGGATCACCTGAAGGCAGAGATGTATGAGGCCAGGCCTGTAGCAGAATAGGGGCCAGAGATGGTAAAACGATCCCATGTATGTAGAAAGGCATTCTGGAGAAGAACAGGGGAGAGCTTGAGGACAGGACTCGAGGGTCTGCCTGGTCCTGGGTAAAACCTGAAACTGCATCCAGCTGGGGCAGCCCCTAGGAAATGTCACACCTGTGCCTCCCCAGTGAAAGGCGAGGATGGGGCACCGGAAAGCCTCAGCCTCCACTGCCTTGTGGGTGACCTGGTGGAGTGGAAAGGCTAGGGGAGCACACAGGGAATCAGATACCACTTGCGAGGCTTGGGACATGGTGATGGGGTGGTACAGAGCCATGTATTTGGCCCAAGGCATTACAGCTGTAAAATGGGGTAACCTCCTGCTGCATATCTATTTAGTTATAGCAAGGCATGGTGGGCAAGAGCGGGGTGGACTGCCCTAGATGAGGAGTGTGCTGATCACCTTGGGCCCTAGGGGGGAGCCCCCTGTCACAGAAAGGGATTAGGGCAGGGTGCTGGGATACACTGTTATGAAGCTGCCATGTCTCCTGGTCTGCCAGGTATCTATCAAAAGGAAAAAAAGGGGAAAAAAATCCCTGCTTAAAGCTCTCCTCCTACCTTGGGGGGGGGGGGGGGGGGGGGGGAGGGGGGCAGACACAGCTGTTTCAAGAGTTTGGGCCAGTTGTTTAAGCTAAATCAGGACCAAAAGGGGAAAAAAGAACCCTGAATAAAAACCCTTCGCCCCTTGTGCACTTCGCCTGTGTGCACCCACACAGTGGGTCTTGACAGGCCTTCTCTCCTTCAGACAGAGTGATCTAACCCTTGTAGTGGTCAGAGCCTACTGACTCCTCTCCCTCTACTGGGCTACCTTCTATCTGTCCCAGCTGCTCCCCCATTCCCGTCATGTGGCCTGCTCAGGCACCTGGCCCTTGCTGGCCCAGAAGGTCCCCCCTCTCCAGCAACTTCTCTCTACTCTCTGTAACAAGGACTCGACACCCTGTTACACCCCCGCAACACACAGAAGTTAGTACCTGGGACTGCTGCCCTGGCCACCCTGTCTTAACTACGATACTGCTTTCTGGCATTGCTAATCAAAACAGCCTCAGAGATACAGAAAGCATAAAAAAGTCTACTTACATAATGCTACACAAATCAAACTCCATTCCCATTAAGGTCAATGGGAATTTTTCCACTGACTTCAGTGGAAGTACCATTTGGCCCCATGGGAGTTAGTGAGGCGCTACCAGCAGCATCAGACACAGTGGTTTCAGATCAGGCAGACAAACACACATCAGTGCAAACAAATGGCATCCTTCATAATGCTGTTATGGTTTGTGGTTTCTTCCTGCTGTGTTGCACTAGTTCCCAATAGACATTGATGAAGCAATGCTAGTAAAGGCTTAGTTGAATAATATCTATATTATTGAGAGGGAAACAAAAGTAGTGTCTCATGTTTATTGCTCTAACTGCTTTGGGCCTGATTTAGATGCTGCTGTGGGATGGGTTTGCATCCAGGATGAGGTTTAACTATGTCTGGAAAGTTAAATGAAAAAGAGAGGCTACAAATACCCATCAGCACTTCAACATGTGAGTACAACATATGCAACAGCATGAATTGTGTGACCAGCTTACAATACTGACTTTTTTAACCAGAGAAATCTGGCTGCTCTGCAGGAACAGATTCACAGTTGGAAAGCCTCTCCCTTCACTTGCAAAGATCCAAAATATATCTCCATGCCTCCAGTTTTAGAATGATTTTTTTTTTCATTTTATAGCCAGCCCCCATCAAGAGATAAAGATTGTCAATGAATGGTGCTGCCTAAGCTCTGGATACACTCAATACAGATTTTCTGTCTATCACATTTACAGAACTTTTATTCACTAAGTTTTCCATAAACCTATGAAAGCAATATATAAACAGAGAAAAGAGGCACAGAAGTGTTATGTGATTTTCCCCACGTTTAAACAAAAGGTTAAGACCTTCCAGACCATGCCATGTTATTCATTTGAAATCTCCATTGAAACCAATCATGAAATTTGCTTTACTCCAGGGAAAAAAATGGCTGAGGACGCCGCTGCTGGTACCAAAAGTTCCACCCGTTCTTCATTGCCTTATCAATACTAGAAGGTGGTTCCCAAGACAATCGTACTGTTTATTAATTAAAACACCACTGCCTTTGTCCATATAAAACGTGGGGGAGAGGGGAATTAGGTTTGACTTTGTGTTACTTAAAACTTATTTCTTATAGCCAAGACATTTATTGGAAGAAGTGATATTGATCGTCAGTATGCTGACTGTTCCCAGTCAAGTTGCTATAGTGTCCTGGGATGCCATGAAATCCTTTTATAGGTATTGAGCTGCTGCACAATACTTGCACACCTACCAGTGCTAACACCTACACATGATCTACAAGATAAACCCAGAGATTTCAAATAGGAATCCATAGTGTCAAAACCATTCTGACCATTTGTGATCTTTCTGAGTTCTTCGCAACAGAAGAATGGCTCTTTTATTTTTCCCCAGTCAAAAAATGAGTGAAAGGTAACAGCTGGCCAGATGGGTGGCCTTGAGTTGAGAACCACAGAGCTAGAGGAGGAGAACATTTATTCTCTCCTACCTTGTATATTTCTTTCAACAAAGTCAATAAAAGGGCTCTGTAGTTTGGTAGTTTTAATGTGAACAGCAGTGTAATTGCTTCAACAACAGACATACAGGCACAGAGCTTTCATGCAGAAAGAATAAAATCATACTGTAGAAAGTTCTTTCTTCTGATATACACAGGTAATCCCTATTAGGTTTATGAAACCCAACATGTCTTTGCTACTCACTGGGCGCATCTACACAGGCAATTAGCAGGGCTGCATAAACTCACTGCAGTTCATGTCAAAGCCTGGGTGTAACGTGTACATGTGCACCTGGGACTGCAGCATGTTGAGCCAGGGTGGTGCAGCCCCAGCTGGCAGGGGGCCCAGGGAATCTGCCTCTCAGCCTGGAGCTGCTCTGCACTGGTTCAATGTGTTGTGGTGGGGCTGGCTGGGGCACAAGGGTGCTACAGTGTGGGGCTAGCCACCAGGCAGCCTCCAGACTGCAGCACCCTTGTGCCCCAGCCAACCCAGGTTGCCATCTACACATGTGCTGCAGTGGAGTAAATAACTGCCATAGGATAGTACTTGTATCAGGCAGTACTACCATTTGGCAGAGTTAATTAGTTTACTCCAATCTAATAGCACCACAAGTGTAGGTGTTTACACTTTACTGCAGAACTAATTAGTCAACTCTACAGTAAAGCAGACATGTAGATGCCCCCAGTGAGTAGATTTTTGCCTTATGGCAATAAATGTTTACTTGGAGGCCAGCAAGGAAGTATATTGCCCAAGCAGCAGGACACAAAAGATGACTGGGGAACTGCTATTGGAGTTGATCGGGAATGTAAGGATGCAATATATTTATGTTCAGAAAAAGCCAGTTCTTCATGCACGCTGCTTCTCAAACTGGAAGCAGTATGCCCACATTTCTGTGGCATTGCAGGTATGTTATTTAGCACTGCTGGAAGTCAGCAGTAAGTTGCAGGGCAGACATCCTTCTTCCTCCATGAAAAACAAAATGAAGTTGTGGTTTCATGCTTTGTGGGAAGATTGTTGAGATTTCAGGGAAAGATGGGAAAGTATTTACTGATCAACTCTAGCTTCTATATTCCTTAAGAGGGTGCAGTGTAGATTACAGTGTGGTATAAGCCATTTCTCTTGATCATCACATGAAACCAAGATGTGGACATGGCTACTTACTGGTCTTACCTACAAGAATTTTCTGTAAGTAAATAAATACAGGTATAGATGCTTATGTGTATACTATCCTTGTGTTCTTAACTCATTCATGTTCTACTGGTACAAATCTGCATATGTAAAGAGTTGCTCATAATGAATGACTAAAGGGGGAAAAAAAGTAAACAAAGCAAATCCCTCATCTATAAAGTGCTGGATCAGGTACACCTTAAAAATCTGTGACTATTTCCTTACATGCAAGCAGGTTCCTTCAAAATTGAAAATGTAGTACAGAGAGAGGAAAAAACATTGATGGCTGTATATAAAGCAAAGCACATGCAAGATTTTTTAGTCTATTTTTCTTCCTTTTTAAGCCTGCTTTCATTGTTGCAGGAAAGAATCTGTCCTTATAACAACAGAATGAGTCAAATACAAATGCCAAAGAGAATCACTCAGATCAGATAAGTTTTCCACACGCTGCTCTGCCAGTAAATTCAAGCATGATCTGAATGGTAAGAGCGAATTTATGGACAATGAGTAATAACATGACATGGCTAATTAATGCTAGTTCAATCCAGGCTGTTTAGGCAACCATGCCTTATTATGCTAGGCAATGTGATGGTTTATATGAATAGTGCAAGGGGGACTCAGGTGAAGATTTAAAGCTAGAGACAAACCAGTCTGTTCCATATAGCTGCTCACGTACCAGGTTTACCAGCGGAGTATTGAGTATTTTTCTCCAGTGCATTGGTATGTCACATGTTAGCTTTCATGCTTTCCCTAGGAAGAGAAGCTTATGAAGTGGAAGGGCCTGTGTGGTTAGGGGCTTTTCCTGCTTGTTGTTTTACATATACACATGCATTATACAAACTGGACTCATCTCAGCTGCTCAGTGTGCAGGGAAGCTACTTAGTTATTTATTAGGGCTGTGCGAGGCTTCAGACTGTGCTTTGGATCTGGAGAAGCTTTGGACGCTTTGATTGGGTTCCCGCTTTGATCCAGCCATAGGGTATAATGGGGAAACAATGAAATATCTATAACTTTGTGGTTTTTTGTCTGCTTTGGATGAAACTTGCAGAGATGGTAGCCTCTGCTGAGAGCGTGAAGGCTGCCCAGTTCCAAGAACATCGGTGCAGGGGTTTGGGGGCAACTGTACCCCAGATTCTTGAAAGCAAAACTCATGTCACATGTATGTGTTACACCACAGGGGGGTGAAAACTTCAGGGATGGTAGCCCCTGGCGAGGCCACAAAGCCTGCCAAGTTTCAAGGTGATAGGGGCAGGGGTTTGGGGGAAACTGCACCTCAAGCTGCTGACAGGCAAAACTTGTGACATAGATGACCCCGTGTGTGTGTTAAGGCGCAGCGGGGTGAAAACTGCAGGGGTGGTGGCCCCTGCTCAGGCCACAATGCCTGCCAGCTGTCAAGGAGATAGGTGCAGGGGAAATGTGGCTTCTGGGAAACTGCACCTCTGGCTGCTGACAGGCAAAACTCGTTACACGGGTGACACTGTATGTGTTAAGATACAGTAGGGTGAAAGCTGCAGGCCTGATAGCCCCTGCTGAGGCCACAAAGCCTGTCAGCTGTCAAGGAGTTAGGTGCAGGGAGGCTCTGGGGCCCTGCACCCCTAGCTGCTGACAGACAAAACTCATGACATGGGTGCTTGCGCAACTGACTGTCTTTGTCTTGGGGCAGTTGATTTTCTGTACTGATTATTTCCTCTCCTTAGTCTCTGGTTTTGTAGGTGTTAATCATTGCTCATTAACTCTTTATGTAGTAGCTAGGTACTGTGTATTGAGCTGGTCCTTGAGTGAATCATGATTAATTGGGAACGGTAACACAGTAGCTTAGCAGCCAGGCCTGCAGTAATGTCCATCCATGTCCCTGCCCCACCCCAAGACAGACACAGTTGCACAAGTACCCATGACATGAGTTTTGCCTGTCAGCAGCTAGAGGTGCAAGGCCCCAGGCCCCAGAAGCCCTGCACCTATCTCCTGGCAGGCTTCATAGCCACAGCAGGGGCTAGCATACCTGCAGCTTTCACCCTGCTGTGCCTTCACACACACAGTGTCACCCATGTCATGAGTTTTGCTTGTCCGCAGCTTGAGGTGCAGTTTCCCCCCAAACCCCTGCACTTATCTCCTTGAAACTTGGCAGGCTTTGTGGCCTCACCAGGGGTGACCATCCCTGCAGTTTGATCCCCCTGTGGCTTAACACATACACATGAGCTGAGTTTTGCTTTCAAGAATTTGGGGTGCAGTTTCCCCCGAACCCCTGCACTGATATTCTTGTAACTTGGCAGGTTTCATGCTCTCAGCAGAGGCTACTAACCCTGCAAATTTCATCCAAATCAGACAAATACAACAAAGTTATAGATATTTCATTGATTCCCCATTATACCCTATGGCCAGATCTCTGAGGTGGCTCTGAAGCTTCAGAGCTGCTTTGGCTGGATCGAAGCAGGAACCCAGTCTGGAGCTCTGGATCGGATCCCTGGCTTCTGAAATGGCCAGATCCAAAGCCAGATCGAATAGCTGCCTACTTGCACAGGCCTATTATTTAAATATGTGTGAAGCAGGTCCCTGCTCTTATAGTTAGTAGCAGGTTTGCCTAATTACCATGTGAGAGAGTATGTAAAACTTCATATTCTGTCTAGCCAGTACTACTCCATCAGAGTTCTGAACATGATATACTAACTTTACCACAAATATATTTCTTTATTCTTCCTGGGTTCTTTATACAGAATTCAGTTTGCCTAAAATGTTTCTAAATGTTTGTTTCATTTACTCCAGAGACACCCTCATTTTCTCCTCCCAAAGTTTTCATGAAAAGGAAATAGCAAAAGAACAAGATAATGGGATTACAAAAGTGTTAGAAGGGGAAAATATTTTAAAGAGTTACTTATCTAAATTACTTTCTATCACTTATCTCTCTTCCTGATGCTACCTCCCTCCTTGCAAGCCATCATGACTTTATAACCATAACAACAACTCATAAATGCAAAGCCTTGAATGTAACCCACTTGCCTCAATTCAGGTTCCAAAACATGTAAACAAACATAATGGTCTTCTCCCAATACTCCAAACAGTTATACAGGTTCCTCCCTCACACCCACAACCCACAGGACCAGTCACTTAAAATAAAGCTGCCTGTCACTGTCCAGTAATCAAACTGTCTTTCTTCCCTACTATACAGAGCTACAAAGCATCACTTCTTATGCATACAGGGTGCATCTACACAAGACGCTTAATGCACAGAAGGCTAATTCTATTGCGTATTAGCATGGTGGGCAAAACCCATGCTAATGCGCAGATTTAGTCTAATGCACATTCATGTCACTAAAAAAGTGTTCATCTGTGCTAATGCACAGTAGCGCCTATTATGGCGCATTAAGTTAATACCCGTCATTACATGTAGTAAATTTAATATGCTGTGATTACGGTACTTTGACAAACATGCAGCAGTGCTCACAGAGTCATATAAAATCCCTATTTCCAGCTAACTGCTTCTACCCGCATGACAAACATAGGATCCTGTTACAATTTCTAGACTAACAGATGTTTTTGTATGCTTTCGATTGTTACAGGGAAACATGAGTGCTCCATCCCATCAAAATGGCCCTTGCCTAGCTGCCTTCACACCAAAATGTGCACCATAACAAAATGTTAATGTTCAGTCTACTTTCAGAGTTAGTTGTTGAGGCAATAACCCCTACCGCTCTGTCAACATAGTTTAGAGCCGATGACAATTTCTCCTAACTCAAAGTTCCTTAAGGTGGGTGTTCAGGGTGGTGGGGGAAAGAAGAGGAAGGAATTCTCAGCTTTTTATGAATTTTCCCCTGCCTTTGACCAGCTTTGTTGTAGAGCACGAAAAACTGTTTCATATCCTACTGTCCGAAATTAATTAAATGCCAACTGACAAACAGCTGTCCCAAATGCCAACTGACAGATTTGTGTAAGCTACATCAGTCATAAACAGCGCCATATCACTTAAACTTGAATGTCCATAACTGTGATTCAATGCACTAGCATTTTTCAATGTGAAAAATGATTTAAGAAAAACTTCTTCCACTCCCGCCATCAATACAAACATTCTTAGGAATTCCTTTCTCCTTATTGCATGGAAAAGTTGAAATTCTCTGATCATACAGAGGCAGAAGCTTCTCCTTCCCCAGATCCCACAATATGAGTCAAAGACTTCCATTTCTCAAATCTCCTAGCACACACGCACGCACGCACAGAGACAGAGGAAGAATGGCTTTGGAGAGGAGATTAAAAAGAAAACTCAAGAAGTTTGCTGGAGTTACTCTTTACATGACTACAGCATAGTCATGATAAAGGGGAGAATTCTGAAATCTTCATACTCATGCAAGGAGTAACTCAACCATATGCCTGGAAACCCCATAGCTACAAAGACTATAGTATGCGATTGCGCATTGACTTCCTTGTTAAAATTCTTTATTCTAGAATTGTTGAATCCTTCCCACCCTACCCTCTCAAAAAACAAGACAGAACAGCAACAGCAACAATTAAAAACCCCCCAAAATTGAGTCAATTCATAAGATGGACTTCTGAACCATTCAATTTTAAAATAAATATTGTGTTCCTTTTATTTGTCTTTGGTTCTTAGGTATGTAAAGCACAATGGAGTTGCACTTTCATGAGTTTCTCTTTTAGATTATTTTTTTCTTCTAGTTCAGGGGTTGTCAACCAGGGGTATGTGTAGCCCTAGGGGTACTTGGACCAGTCCTAGGAGGTACATGCAGGTGGGTGGGAATGGAGTGTCACTGCCTCCCAGGAGTAAGGCCAGGGCAGGTCGAAGGCAGCAGCACCCCTCTGCCGGGTGGGGAATCTCTCATGCGGTGGCTGCCACCATCACATACTAGACCAGTGAGCATCCCCACCCCACAGAGGGGCACCTCTGTCCTCACCCCAGCCCAGTGAGCTTCCCCGCCCCACCCTGGCCCTGCTCCTGGGAGGCGGCAGTGCTCCGTCCCTGTCCACCCGCATGCCTTCCCCACCTCCCTGCTCTGCGTCCGCCCATGCACCAACCCCCACCTTCCCTGCTTGGCATCTGGCCGTGCATAACCCAACCCCCCACCACTTCGCATTTGGGCACTGGAGGTACTTAGAGTAAAAAAGGTTGAAAACCCCTGTTCTAGTTGAATTCAGAAATTCTAATTTTATCTATCACTAAGAACCAAGAAACACCAAGTACCAAATGACTCAATAAAATCATGAGTGCTGGGAATACTGTAGTAAAGGACATTGCCTTGGGACCATTAGGGGGCAAAGGCAGAGGGGACAATTAGGGGCACAGGCATGTCTACCAGACTTGGGAATTGCTGAGTGGAGGGGAGGAGGAGAGTGGAGGGGGACCTTGAAGACACCCCGTTTTAAGTCAGCACCTAGGGCTTATACCCTGTGTGCCCACTCCTACTTATGCTACCAACTTGAGGCATCTTGCCCTAACTTCCTAATTTAGATTCAAATTTAAGTCAAAAGGGGGTAGTAGGTATGAGCCCAAGGTATTGACTTACTCAGTACTTTCAGGTATCAGGCCCAAAATAGCTCAAATGTTTTCCACATATGAACATTTAAAATCTTCATTTCTGTTGAGGATATTGGGAGTCTAGAGTTGCTAAGTAAATCTTGGCTTCAGATCTAAAAGAAAAATGTGTGTGATTTATTATTCCAGATTTTATGTTTTGTAGTATTACTACTTGTTTTTATTGCAGTAAAAAAGCACAGAGCTCTTACTATTTTCATCAATAGCCTTCAGTAGAATTCTCATGCTATAAACAGACGTCACATTTGTTCCAAGAAAAACCATTCTACCCTGGGACAAAGTGCAATCATACAGATAACCATGTTTGTGGTCAGACAAACCTTAAAAAGGTTCATGTGATAAGAAGTGCTAACAGTTTGTCCTAGGACATCTCAAAGTGCATCTGAATGGCTGTCTTGGGACTGCATCATGTAATCAATGGGAGAAAAGTATCAGCTGGCTGCTAAAACCTGATTGGAACAGCGACCTGTACACATGCCAATCCCAGATAGTCTCTGCTCCAGGACAAACATAAGCATAATTTGTCCTGGGACAGATGCAACATCTGTTCCTAACCCCGGTATACTAAGAGCATTCTGCAGCACCACAAATCTTTAATCAAAGGTTAGTAATTTTCCCTGTTATTTAATTTTCAATCTATTTTAGCACACATCAAGTTTGCATTTAATACCCCTGATCTTCATTATATCAGAGTAAGACTGGTGGTAATGATGGTCATTCCACTTTAATCCTTCTTCCAGGACTCTGCAGCTATCTTTTCTGTAATATCCAGGTTGGCCAGCAATTTATGTCACTTTTGATACTTGGATTCTTCCCTGTAATGAAGATTTGAAGTGTATTACTTGACATTCACATTTCCATATACTTCTCCTGGGGTTCATTGCGTCTTACAAGATAGTTTGATTGGGGTGGGGGGGTGGGGGGGGTTAATGGGAGAAACAAAAATCAAACAAAAAAACACTACGTTTTTGTATTATGGC
>NW_005842676.1:345600-358073 GCF_000455745.1 Alligator sinensis | reverse complement strand
TTCAGCAGTGCTTTGTGGCTCAGAAATATTACTCACCACATGATTATGAAGTGTTTTATAATCATTATACTCAGTTACCATAAGAAACCTGCCTATTCTAGACAAATACTGTTTTGCTATGGTCTAGGTCAGTGGTGGCCCACCTTTTTGGCAGGTGTGTCACCAGTTAAGCCCCACCTCTTCCCAAGTGCCACTCTGATCCCCACCCCCCAGAGAGGTACCTGATAGAGTTTGTGAGGGCCTTGAGTCTCCAGATGTGCAAAGCAGTGGCAGGGCACTGCTGAGAGAAGGGGTGTCAGCACCAAGAGTCTTTCCTAGCTCTGCAACCACTACAGTTTTATATGGCAAGGGAGGATCCAAAGGCTTTAAGTTGGCAGCAGCTGCAGGGCCAGTGAAACCTTAACCTGACTTTTGGCAGTGACACTTTCTCTTGCAAAATCATCCTGCTGGATCTTCACTCCATGCAGCCTGAGGCTTGAGTCCTCCTGCCTCCATTCCATTGAGAGCTCAGGCCATACGTGCCACATAGTGGCTCCCTGTGGGGTGAAGGTTGGCTACCTGGGATAAGGGTTGATCACCTGTTTGATTGCTTTGCATCTCTTGGGCTGAGACTGAACAAGAAAAAGAAAATAAAAGCATTTCTTGTAAACATTTTAAAGAGGTGCAGAAAAACATTGCTGCATGTGCAAGGGATCCTCAGCCAGGGAGTCTCATGGATGGGGGGGTTCCATGGCCATTATCAGCTATGATAGCATTGTTATTTTCTGGCCACCATTGTAACAGGTGTCTTTATCTTGTGACAGCCTCAGTTGAGGCACCTTGTGGGGCTGCAGCTCAACCTTCTTTCAGTGATGGGTTTGCCATGTGCCCAGTGACAGATGCAGGATTCACGCTTCCCATACAGAACAAGTAGGGCTTTGTCCTTGTGACAGGACGCTGCCTTTAATGCCATATGGTCTGTACCGGCTGGTGTCCAGTGATGGAGCAGTACTCTGGAATCTGCAGGACCTCATAAGTGGCACCTTCAGAACCCATGGCATTGATGGGAGGCTTGAACCTTTGGGCATCTGTATGCCAGAAACTGCCTGAGAAGCATCACCAAGATCCCCTGGAGCAACCTGTTCCCTCATCACTAGGCAGCCTCTTCAGCAGGCACTTTGTTAAAGTGGAGCAGGAACTTTGTTAAAGTGGTTGCCCCCAGTTGCATCCTTAGGGCTCACTTGGGCAGCACCCTCAGGTCTGGGGTGATTCCATGGCACAGTGGAACTAGGTGTTCCCAAGCCTGACTCTCAGGCAGTGTCACCCCATGGGATGCTGGTGTCATGATGGGGTGCAGCAGGGCTGAGGACTCCTGGTGAGGCAGTAACGTTGGAACCTCAGATCTGGCGTAACTGGGGACACGCAATACAGAGAGGTGGTTCCAAGACACAGGGCTGCATGAGGGGTGCCCTAATGTATTTCTGGGGAAAAGGGGCAATGAGAAGGATGGCCTCACTCTGGATTCTCTGGACTCAGAGACTGCTATAGGTATGCAGGTCCTAGACTGGCACTGCTAAGATGGGCTGTGCCAAGAAGAAGCTGTACCTAACCAATTTTGAGCCCTGGATACGATGCCCTGCACACTGATGTCTGTGTGTGGGGCTGACAACTGCAGAAAAGCAGGGGAAGGAAAGAGGGAGTTCAGTCTTACCTGTACTGAGGAGGGAAAGACCTGAGTACTACTGTTTCTGTGCCCTACACTGGGCTGTTATCCCCCTCCCCTCCCTACAGCCAGGCACTAGGGGCTCTTCTTTCCCTCCCTTCCCAAGAGCTGTGCAGCACAGGCCTATTCACCTCTTCCTGCTGCTGCTGCTCCTCTCCTGGTTCCCAAAGCACAGCGCATGGCTGTTTTCATCTCTGCATGTAGCTCTGACCCCAGCTTGTGCATGCTACACGTAGCCTCTGCATCTGGCACTTATGGCACTTCTATCATAAGTTGGCCATCCCTGGTGTAGGTAACTAAAAGAAGGGTTTTTTTTTAAAGGAACTGCCTTTTAAACACAGGCAGCTACCTGGCTTCAGGGACACTTCTGGGGCAGCCACTATTTGACATGTCAGCTGAGACAGAATGTTAAAAGGAAAATGCATCATGATCGCTCCTTCAGCGTTTCCTTCCATTGTTCTCTCTCTCTCTCTTTCCTAATGTAAAATAAATAATTGAAAATGAAAGGACACAATTACTCCTTTTGTGTGGAGAAATCTCATTACCAATTTTACAGGTGGATAAACAAAGGCATAGGGCTTTACATAGTCATTCAAACCAGGAGACATGGCCTGAGTATTCTGATTTGATAAAATTCCAACTCCACTTTGCACTGGTAGGAGAGGATAGAAAGCAACAGAGACTTCCATGGTTACACTGATATTTCCAGTGTCACACAGTGAGTAGGTAGCAGGCATTCATCTCTAGCACTAAATTTCTGGTCCTGCTTTGAGCAGGGGGTGGGACTAGATGACCTCCTGAGGTCCCTTCCAACCCTCATTTTCTATGAGTCTATGATTTTCTATGAAACGCGCAGCACTAGAAATTCTAGAGAGAGACAAAACATATAGGCACTCCAGCCTGAGCTTTTCCCTCTCCCCTGCTCCCCCCACCCCCATGTTCCCATACTGGGGTACCCCTGCACTAGAAAAACAGGGGGAAGCAGCTGCAGTTCCACTCTTCCTGGTCCTGGGAGCAGCTGATAGGCCTCTGCTCCCCATGCATTCCCCAGACCAGAATCACCCCTATTTGGGGACAGGTGCAGAGAGCCTTTCCCCACCACAACTCTACCCAGTCCCTGAGAGGAATTGAACAGCAATTGCTTCCCTGCCTCCCCCAGGCCTACTTGAACCCAGACTGGGGAGTTTCCTCTCCCCTCCAGTCTGGAGAGGAGTGGGACAATCACTGCTTCCCCACCTCCCCACAACTGGGTTCAGAGAATCAGTTTTAAATAGGGCTGACATTATTCTGCTTGTAAAGAAGAAACACCTCATTTTTTTTTAACTGCAGCAACATTAGATGATCTGGAAATAATAAAAGTAATACAAAAAAGAATAAGTGAAATCTAAATGGGTGTACCCTTATACTGATTCCTAAAATCCTAGTGCAGCTATGAAGATATTAGATAACAGAAAAAGCTAAAGTTTCTCCCCTGGCTACAACAGACTTTGGATTAGGACCAAAGTAAAAAAAAGAAAAAAAGGTCCAGAGATACAGCCTAGCCTGACAGTCTGGAATT
Source organism: Alligator sinensis (assembly GCF_000455745.1). Lineage (NCBI taxonomy): Eukaryota > Metazoa > Chordata > Crocodylia > Alligatoridae > Alligator > Alligator sinensis. The sequence goes on along the minus strand of NW_005842676.1, from coordinate 354,813 downwards.
TGGTATACAAAGAAAATGTGCAGTATGTCACTTGTGGCTGTGTTCTGACATGACAAATGGGAGGAAAAGCACATTAACAAAGTAGTTATCACCTTACTTTATAAATTTTAGTCTCTACAAAATTAATGTAGTTCATTTGTTTTTGTTTACATGAAATATTATAATGGCCTAACAGCTTAAACAAATGCAACATAATTTCTGAACACTATTCTGAAGCGGGAAGCTTTCTGCAATATTAAGTACCAATCTTTCATAAAGATGAAAAGTGACACATTTTTCTCATGCCAGAATTTATTTTTGCAAATATGGCTTAGTTAAAATGATCAAGTCATCTTCAACTCCATTACTTTTTTCAGTTGTTCTGTGGATGATATAATCAATCAGCCCTAATAAGACTGTGATAATGATTCTCCTCATCAGTAAAATAAGATTTCTGCCTCTTCTTAAAATAGGCCCCACTCCTTTAAAAATGCAGCAAATATATATAAGCTACCTTCTGTCATTTCACTCGCAGACTACACACAGCATACAAGATTTTAGATGTTTAAATTTCAAAATGAGCAGTAGAAACAGATTCGCCTTATTATATTTGTATAGTGTCTTACAAAGGGGCATCAGGCTTCTAGATACTAATACATTACAAACTAAATAGTAATAACATGGCTAACACTAAAATGAAAAGCTAAGCCATCTACCAACCCTCTACAGAGACAGGTGAGAAATTCATAGTTCGTAGTTGGTAGGGTCGGAAGGGACCTGAGGAGATCATCTACTCCGACCCCCTGCCTCTAGGCTGAAACTACCCTCTGCTAGCTTGTGTCCTTTGTTTCTTGTAACTCCCGGGAGTGCTCGGGGGAACAGGGACTCTCCCAATGCCGGCTGGTCCCCCTTGACTAGTTTGTAGACTGCCACTAGATCCCCTCTCAGCCTTCTCTTTTGGAGGCTGAACACGTTCAGATCCCTCAGCCTCTCCTCATAGGGCCTGCCCTGCTGCCCCCTGATCATGTGGGTGTCCCTCCTTTGGACCCTCTCCATATTGGTCACATCCCTCCTGAAGTGCGGTCCCCAGAACTGGATGCAGTACTGCAGCTGCAGCCTGACCAGTGCCACGTAGAGGGAGAGGATCACCTCCTTGGGCCTGCTTGAAATGCATCTGTGGATGCACGACAAGGTATGGTTGGCCTTCCTGACCACATCCCCACACTGTCGGCCCATGTTCATTTTGGCATCAGTGATGCCTCCAAGATCCTTTTCTGTCTCAACATTGGCAAGAAGGGATTTCCCCAGCCTGTAGGTGTGCGGCTGGTTCTTCCTCCCCAGGTGCATTACCCTGCACTTGTCAGTGTTGAACCCCATCCTGTTCTCTTCGGCCCACCCCTGTAATCTGTCTAGATCCGCTTGTAGCCTGTTCCTTCCTACTAGCGTACCCACTTCACCCCACATCTTAGTGTCGTCTGCGAATTTGAACAGGGTGCTTTCTACCCCCTCGCCCAAGTCATGATGATTGCATTATTATTGACTGCTCTGAATGCTTGGGATAACCAAACAGCAGGGGTAATTATCTACCTACTATCTGTCCTTTCTATCCAGACCTTGGAGCTCACCAAGAGAAAGGGCTATCCTTTGTGGTGATGGTGATTGCTCACCATGGTTGATTCATTAAAATTAACACTGAGTGGTCTGGAAAGGTCCTGGACAGCAAGATCTTGAAAAAAGGACTCAGCCATGTTTTGTGCACTTAAAAATAGAGTGTGGTGTTTTTGTAATGTTACACCAGCTCCTTGCCTTGGCACAGCCCTAGCACATGTACTGGAAGCACAAATATCCTTCTTATCCATCTGCCACTATTGGACAGATTAAACTAAACTGGTTCCTCTTTTCAGGAGGCAAAGGGGTTCAAAATCTCCTGCTGCAACTATACAGAAACATAGAGCATACTGCTCTTTATGCCAGTGACAATGCAAACATACTTGTATAATAGGGTCATGTTAATAGGAGATGTGGCATAATGGATTCAGCTGTAAACCTAAGAACATGGATTAGTTCAATTTCTTGGACAAATGAGCAAATGAGCTCCTGAAGCCTCCTCTTTTATTTTGATTACAGATAAATTATAAAAACACAGCCACACTCTTATCTAAAGATGGCTTACAGAATGCTTGCAAGTTTGCAGGTGACACCACGCTGTGGGGAGTAGTAGATATGCTGGAGGTGGAGGGTAGGGCTAGGATTCAGAGGAACCAAATTGGGGGATTGAGCCAAAAGAAATTTCATGCGGTTCAAACAAGGACAAGTGCAAAGTCCTGCACTTAGGATGGAACAATCCCATGCACCAGTACAGAATGGGGGCCGACTGGCTGGGCAGCAGCTCTGCAGAAAAGGACCTGGGGGTGACAGTGGACAATAACCTGAATATGAGTCAACAGTGTGTCCTTGTTGCCAAGAAGGCTAATGGCATATTGGGCTGTATTGGTAGGACTGTTGCCAGCAGATCAAGGGAAGTGATTATTCCCCTTTATTCAGCACTGGTGAGACGACATCTAGAGTACTGTGTTCAGTTTTGGGCCCCCCACTACAGAAAGGATGTGGACCAATTGGAACAAAAATGGTCAGGGTGCTGGGGGACATGACTTATGAGGGAAGACTGAGGGAACTGGGCTTATTTAGTCTAGAGAAGAGGAGACTGAGAGGGGATTTAATAGCAGCCTTCAACTAACTACCTGAAGGGGGAGTCTAAAGAGGATGGAGCTGGATTGTGCTTAGTGGTGGCAGAAAACAGAACAAGGAGCAATGGTCTCAAGATGCAGCAAGGGGAGTTTAGGTTGGATATTAGGAACCTGCCCTAAAATATGTGCAACTTCTTTGATTCTGAGCTGGGTCAGAATTTGGCCTTTTACTTACAAGCTTTTATCTTTTGCTGTGCTTTTGGAATGTAGGTGCCCACCCTCCATTAGGTGATCAGCTCTCCTCTCTATTCTTGACAAGCAGCTTCCTGAACTCCTACCTGTAAGCGTAAGCTTTCTGCCAAAACTCATGAGATACATTTCACACAAACCAGTAATTACTAAATGTTTTTCTGAGCGCACTTACTGCTCAGCAGCTGATCTCTGTGCCTGGCTGATGTACGTATGCACACACATTATACCTGAGCTAAAAATAGTTGTCATTGTCCTGACTTCTCTTCACTCACTAACCATGGGTCTGAACCTGAGCTGCTTTGATGATAACTCATGTGCACGCTCAGCTGTGTCTTATTGATTTTTGGTTGCCAGACTGAATACACAGCAGTTTTTCTTTAACCATCCCAAAAGATGATCGATTTAGGCAACTTTTTTTTTTTTACCAGATCACTAAGTGCTAATTCAATTTGATGGGCATGGAAGGAAATGGAACTTACCACAGGGAACTTACTCTCAACAGTGTGCAAAATACAGACTTTTTGCCCAATCAGTATTATTACTGCATATGAAATGTGTTTTGTTTGCTTGCCTTTCTGTATAAGACTTTAAAGCATCACTATGCTTTTCCTATTGTTTTTTGGCAGTTTTCATGAAAAGTCAGGAAAACAATGTCAACGTGTTTTGATTTTGCACAATACAGCCAGACTAAATTACGAAAGCAAGTGTTCTCTGAGCAACATAAAGGTGATGGGCTGAGGGAGGCCCTTGGAAATGGGTTCCCAGGGATTCTGAGTAAAATTGTATTTTACCAAAGTTGCTCTGTTAAAGGCAGACTGTACTTATGATGATGTGCAAGACTGCAAGGAGCTTGAATTATGGTGTTTTCTTTTAGCTTGCTTTGGGATGGAGGTGGGGGACCATGCAAAAAATGACAACATGAAGAGAACAGTGGCCAATGAGAAGTTTCCAAGGCTGTGATTTCTCTCCAGCTTCCTTAAATTTATAGATACTGAATGCATCCATATTTGTTGAATATAGTGCTATCCTTTCTATATCCTTTCTGAATGTGTTGCAAACAAAGCATACACATTTCCAGCAATTAGAATAAAACAGAAGGCTGAAGGTCCACCTAAGCATAGATAGCCTAAGCCTAGATGTCTGGTGTGGTTAAGGTGCACATCAGTTTCTACAGCCAATGGCTCTATGTGGCCAGCATTAAAACCTGCCACAACCACCCATATGACTTAGTGCCCACTGATTAGAAAGAGCTTCAGAGTCATGGGTCTAAAGTCAGAGTATATCATCAACCACTCTGCATTGGCAAGAACAACCTTTGCCAACAAACACTGTTACTTTATTCTATGCCCTACTTAAAAATAATTCTCTTAACAATTGGAAAACAAATTAATAGGTTTCCCAGAATGTGGATTCCTCTTTGTGAGCCCACATACCAGACAAACTGGTTATCAAAGTTGAAAGGAAAGTTCAATAATATATATATATCATCTTAGAAATGTGAGCTCTGGACTCCTAACCAGGAGTTCTGAACAATCAAAGAGGAAACTCCCACCAAGAATTCTTTCCAGTGTAATGTGAGCCCAGTGCATGCTTGATGCATGTGGTATTTTACTGAGTATGGTAATGCAGACATGATCAATAAAACACAGCTACACGTCTCATCATAGGCTGTCAAAGCTTTGAAATTTAAAGGAGCTCTCAGTAGCCAGGTACCTGAGCTATTTTGAGTCTTAACTGTGTGATACTCTTTCTTTATGTTTACACGCTTGTATAAATCAAAGTGACATTTTTTTCTTTTGCTTTAAAAGAAACTTGCCAGCTAAGAACAGACAGAAAAATTCAGCTGGAAAAGTATATTTGGGAAAGTTATAACCCTGTGAGTACAGGAGGATGTTTAAAAAAATACCTTAGTTAAAATCACATACAATTTATGAAAGCTAAATTCATGGACAATGCACTCCTTGTGATATTTTTTTGAAGCAGGTGTATGCTGTATGCTCAAAGATTATTTGTAGGGCCACCAAAATGTATACCCTTACCTACTTGCTTCTCTTCTACATATGCCAAATCTCAGAAATCAGCCAACCTACAGCAGCCCTGACTGCCCCCAAGACAGAAAGCCTGAGAGCAGCTCTGGGTTCACATTTAGCACTGCTCTTAAGTGGCACCATTGGCTTAATTTCCAGGATTTGGTACACACATTCTTTATCAGCACTCCTGGGCTCAGGACAGAGATAAATGGACACACTGGAAGCCATTCCCTTTAACTGAAAGGAAATGGTTGTACCCAAAATGTAAGTTAAACTATTTCAAAAGTCTGTTTAAATAAATTGCACTTCAGGGCACTTAGCATGTTTTAGAGGTTGCTGACATTTGAATTGGCATATGTTGAGATGAACAGGAAAAAGCAAATGCTTTGTAGAAAGGTAAAAACACAAGACAGGGCTACAGGATTACATAGAAATCATATATATTTAGGGTTAAAAGGGACCTCCAGAGGTCATCTATTTGCTGCCTGAGGCAGCATCCCTATTAAAATCATCCTACACAAATCCATAATCTGGCATCTTAATAAATATACTATCAATCCTGACATAACACAAGACTTAACACGCTAACCTGCCACAAGTAAAGCAGGGGGACCATGACAGTCAACGTTAATATATGCTCAAGAGATCCCAGGTAAGATCTCAAGAGGGCCAAGTACAGGAAGGCAACCCCCCACCCAGTCCATACTAATCTGACCATGATTAAAATTCCTTCCTGACCCAAATTTGACGATTAGTTTGACTCTGAATGGAGGGCAAGGCCCGCTAGCCAGGAGCCTCTGGCTTTAAGTCCCAGCAAGAGCATTAGCATGCCCCAATCAAAGTCCCCAGCCTTGGCTGCAGTCAACACCCAATACCTCCGGGGAAGGCTTAGAATAACACACACACAAAACTAAAAAAACAAACCCTGACACATGGAGGAGAAAGTGGGCTGGGAAAAGGAGCAAGGGAGGTAGGATTCCGTCACAGCCCCATGGGGCAACTAGTGAACCCAAGAAATATGAGAAATACCAATAGTAGAACATAGGCATAGTTTTGCCTATCATCCCCAACTGGGGCTGTTCAGGCTCTTCTTGAACATTTTCACTGATGGAGAGTCCACAGCTTCCCTAGGCAGTCTATTCCACCAGCTCACTGTTCTAACAATGAAGACGTTTTTGTGGATATCCAATCTAAACCTACTTTCCTGCAACATCAGGCCATTGGTCCACATCTTACTCTCTGCAACAAGAAAGAAAAGATGTTCTCTCTCTTCTTTATGGCAGCCCTTTAAGTACTTGAAGATTGCTATCATGCCCCTCTTAAATATATTTTCTGCAAGCTAAACATGCTTAGCTTTTCAGCCTCTCCTCATATGACTTGCTTCCAAGCCTGTTATCATCTTTGTCACCCACCTCTGGACCCTCTCTAACTTCTCCACATGCTTTTTAAAATGTGGAGCCCAAAACAGCATGCAGTACTCTAGATGAGGTCCAACCAGTGCCAAACAGAGAGGCACTATCTCTTCCCATATCTTGCATCCACAACTCAAAGGCAGATCATTGTCATAATGCAAGCAACTTCAGCAAAAGTCAGTAAGGCACTTGGGCATCTTAACTTTAAGCATATTCTTTGGAAATATAATAAATTGGGACTTTATGACATGATCTTTTAAGGTGCCAAATGATGTTGAATGTCTTTCACCATGTTAGCCAATTACTCAGGCAGAATTCTTTAAGTTGTAACTTTTCCTCTGTACTGTTTGGAAACTAGATAGTATATTATGTCTCTCTGTCAGTGTACTGTGAGGTTAATGTGCAAAATGTTAGGAGTTTTAAACTTAGCCCTAAGCAAAGTAGCTAGAAGCACAACTACTCTTTGTATCTTTTCTTTTGTGAATGTAAGTGAAAGTGGCAAACGCTATGCAATTATAATACTCTGAGTTCAAGAAGTGGAGTAAAAAGGAAAGGACTAGTTGCATTTTGCATTCCACGAAGCCTCAGTCTGTGGACGTCTGTGTTGCTTGGAGTGAACCCTGTTCAGTTGAACACCTTGGTAGGAGCCTGTGGCACATTTCTCCAATATAAGTTGAAGAGGCTACATAAACTTACAGTGGAGAAATGGAGATCTGATTACCTTGATTGGTAATCTTTTCAGAGAGTGTTCCTGTGAAACCTTTGCAAGATTCTTAATGTTTCTCTGCCTCAGATTCCACCCTGTTAAGACAGGAATAATTACTGTATTTACTAGAATCCAAGACAAGGTTTTTTGGGGGTGGGGAAGTCACTTGTCTTGGATTCAAGTACAAGGCAGCAGAGGGAGGAGAAGGGCAGCTGCTGTGGCTCCAGCTCTGGCTCTGACCCTTGCCCCCTGGCACTGGCTCTGCCTCCCCTCTGTTATTTGCTCCCCCTTGACTGTACCCCTAGTGCTTGCCCTCCCCTACCATCTCAATCCCGCCACCTACTCCCTATACAAAGTCAAGCATCTTGAACCTGGGGTCTGGGGCACATGTTTATCATCTGGCCTGATAACAGGTCATGTGGTGGGGACAGCTCTAGCAGGCTCTGGAGCCTGGGTCAGAGTCCACCAGGCTGGGCTGGGGCTGAAGCAAACATATGCTCCATGCTTCCAGGCTGAAGTGGGGCTGGAACAAGGGTAAGTGTTGGGGAGTGGGGGTGGGGGGAGTGGCAGGAAAAGAGATGGAGGGGCAAGTGGGGGGCAGAGGCTGCAGATGCAGAGGCAGTGGAGGCTGGGGGGTGGGGGTGGGTACAGGCAGAATGAGGGGCCAAGCATCAAGTTGTTTTACTTCCCCACTGTCTCCCTACTTCCTCTCCCATTATAAATTTTCCATGTACAAAATGTAATCGTTTGGGGAGGGGGGTGGGGGTCATATCAAATTCAGAGTTGTTTTGGATTCAATTATATATAGAAAAAGGTTATTCCCTTTTTCTTGTTTTCCGTGCCAAGCTTTTCTGAGGAAGGACCATATCCTGTGTGAGGATAGCTATTAAGTTCAAACAATAGAAATAACATTCACTGAGCATTTTGAAAAGCAGCAACTCCAAAATTCTTCACTTGATAGAAACAGCATCACAGCCACGACACGTATTATATTTTTACAACACTGTTTTTGGGAGTGAAAAACTGGCCTAATTTTAATCTGGAGACCCAGGTATAGTTCTTAACCTTCTACCTTAAAAGTAGGTTAAATATTATAGATTCTGCTAGAATTTCATGAATAATATACATATCATTTTGTTCTTGTCCTCATGTGCAGAAGCCTGACAGTGATTGAAGTACAAGTGATGTGTACAGGAAACTTCAACAGCTAGATACATGATGACTAGGTACTTATTTTGTGGGCTATATTGGCAACATGTAAGACCAGGTCTTTATCATCATTTTTCTTGTCCACACGTCTGGATGCTTTTTGATTGTTATAAGCCAACCTGTTGTCTCCTGTGTAACTATATTTAGGGATGGAATGGATAGCATAACATGATGTTGATGGAGGCCTCCAAGGCCACGTCCATGTGTGCAGGGATGTTTGGTTCCTCAGGGACAACTAGCAGTGGCACACCTTGTGCTGCCGCTACTTGTCCCTGGGGAATGCCCAGGGGGAAGGCCTTCCAGGGCTGCAGCATTGTGGAGCTTGGCTGGCAGCTGGAGCATGGTTCGGGCCAGCCCAGCTCTGGTTTTAAGCGGCCCATGCAAAGTCTTTGAAAAAATTATCAAGGCTCACATTTGCGAGAGCCCGGCAGGACAAATTATGCTGAGGGGAAACCAGCATGGGTTCGTGGAACGCAGATCGTTCCTGACTAATCTAGTCTCTTTTTATGACCAGGTTACGAAATGCCTGGACACAGGAGTAGGGGTGGATGTCATATACTTAGACTTTAGGAAGGCCTTCGATACGGTATCCCACCCCATACTGGTGAACAAGTTAAGAGGCTGTGACTTGGATGACTACACAGTCCGGTGGGTGGTGAATTGGCTGGAGGGTCGCACCCAGAGAGTCGTGGTGGATGGGTCGGTTTTGACCTGGAAGGGTGTGGGCAGTGGGGTCCCACAGGGCTTGGTCCTTGGACCGATACTCTTTAATGTCTTCATCAGCGACTTGGACGAGGGAGTGAAATGTACTCTGTCCAAGTTTGTGGATGACACAAAGCTATGGGGAGAAGTGGACATGCTGGAGGGCAGGGAACAGCTGCAAGCAGACCTGGACAGGTTGGACAAGTGGGCAGAAAACAACAGAATGCAATTCAACA
>NW_005842676.1:329558-344913 GCF_000455745.1 Alligator sinensis | reverse complement strand
CCCCCCCCCCCCCCCCCCCCCCCACTGCTCCCTTGCAGTGCAGAAAACAGCCGAGTGATGCCATAGATGTGTTTTTCAAGGCTGAGGACCTAAGTAGAGAACAATTTTCCCAAATACTCGTCATCTTCACCCAGACACTCAGATACACGTGACGTTAATTATTATGACTGTAGACATAGAAAAACCTATGATATAGCAAGGAATCAAGCTACATACAGATGAAAAAACCCCTATCAGTGTGTTGAATTGCACTTGGAAATCCACAAAATGTCTTTACAACATAAACAGCCTTCCTGAAACCGTCTCCATAAAGGAAAGCAAACAAACTCCCTTATTTAAGTACCAGCTGCCATTTTAGTGTGGATCCTCTGTACTCAAGCTGGAGGTGACTATGGTATGGACAAGAAACAAGGACCACATCCACTGATTTAGTCCAACATGAAGGGAGAGTTTTAATTTTAATAGGAACAGGACAACTCAATCCATTGAAAAATTGAGCCAAAACCAGTCACTTATGTATTAGGTAAATAGGCAAAATACTCTACACTTAAATATTTGCATTCACAGGAGCTTCCTTGCTTTAACTTCAGGGCAAGATAGGTATAAAGGCAAAACCACAAACTGCCTGACTGACTCCCCACAAGGAAAGCTTTTGTTACACTTTTAATGATACCTAGATCACATAATGAAAACATATATAAACATTGACAAAATACTTTCTGCTCTGAGGAAATGCTCATGCCTTGCTCAGCAACATTTTAAATACTTTAAGTTCCTTTATAACTTTGAGATTTTAGCTTAAATATTTAGGATTCCAAACAACATCCGAGATCATCCCTATGTACCAATAACTCCAGTAACGCTACCTATAACATTTTAATATATATCTATTTTTAGAGTTAATCAAGAGAACATAGTTTAAATACTAAGCATTCTGAACTAGAAATGATTAAGGTTGGTTTCTATGACACCTGTTTTTTACAGTTTTTTTTTTTTACAAGAAGCATAGATATTTTGTGATAGCCAGATAGATCACCTGAGGAAGGACACTTGATTTCTAAAATCTTTTCCAACTGCTCTCCCAACTATATAGTTGGTCTTTTTTTTTTTTTTCTTTTTACACACAGTATTATAAACAGATTTGCATCAACTATGAACACACTTGATTCTCATGTTGTGCCTGGAATTCTTACTGATATCCACGTGACGCATGCAGTGAAGGGAAAATGTACATCTCAATACGAATAAGATGTCACACTTTATTTCAACATCATTTCTTCCACAGCTGATTCTACAATAAGCATTTCAAAATATATATGACCACATAAATATCCTCTTAAATAAGGTATGAACAAACATGGCCATAAAGCCTCAACAGGGCTCTTTCTGACTTTCAGTTTATTTTCAGTATGAACACTTGTTAATATATGTTTCTGCTGTGGTTCTGGGAAGAAGCAAAATACGCTTCCACTGGACTCATCTTTTATAGGTCTTGAGGTATTTTTGCTGATTCTGCTTATTCAGTACAATTTTCCATAAAATAAATTCAGACATCTGGTAAATGTACACTAAGTGTTACAGTTTATATGTCTTTTTACATAGAAGGAAGTAAATTAGCAAAATTGACCTGACCTAGAGCCCAATCCTGAAACATGTACATCAGACTCCATAATATCCCAGGATTTTGAGATGATTACTGTGGGCTTTATCCTCAATTGTCCTATTAAAAACCCATAAGCATTCCTAAAAGGACCAGATAATGTCTGAGGCTTTCCATTAATTGCTGTCATAAAGCAAAGAGCTAACCCCATAAAGGCCACCAGGAAAATAGCCTCTCTTGCATCTTAAAAATTCACCAGTAACCCCTGAAGCATCTACAGGATTACAGCATTAGCTGAAGTGTACTCATGTTTCCTTTTGCCATTGAGTTCAGTAGAAAACAGCATACAGTTTCTGAACTACATGCCATGAGATCATGGCTTTCTCTGCTAGTATGCTATCTCTACAAAAAAGTGAAGGAATGGATATCTGTATATATACATTATATAGATGCCTTTGCATACACAGATGCCCATTCTTTCCATTTCATAGAAGTGTATGAGCAAGCATGCACACTCACATATGCATACAGAAATACTGCAGAACTGTATTTACAAATCAACTCACTATACTGCAGAGGGACAGTGTCAAAACCAGTGAACTAAAAAATTAATAGTTTGCTTATCCAATTGATCATCTTGCATAGGAAACAAAACATACACACTTACTAAGCTGCTGACAAAGTAAGCATGCCATTCATGTCATTGCATTAGAGTTATGGAAGAGATTTGCAGCAGCATCTGAAATTGTACAGAAATTGATCCACACAACTGGCCTCCATGTCAGAATTATGGCAGAATTATTTTAAGTGTAAGATTAAGTCCTTTGGAACTCACACCAGGTTTACCATAAGAGTAACAAAGGGTTCAAACAATTTTCTAGCTCCTTGATACAGAAGTGTGACAGCCAGTGTCTGTCCTAGGTGACAGCAGCTGCGCCACTTGTCACAACTGCAGCAGTAGCTGTTGTTGTTCCTATACCCCATTTAAGTGAGTGTGCAGGGATGGTTTCTTCCTGAACCAACCCTGGACCAACCAAGTTCCGTAGAACTTGAATTCTGACATGACAATCCTTTTGCTTTTGTTACAACTAAATCTTACAACATGGGATTCTTAAATTCGTTTGAACCCTCCTAATTCAAAGAACAGCTAGATGTGAAGATCAAAACAACAACTTAAAAAAAATGCTTGCATGAAAATTGCTCTTTGAAAGTGTCAAGTTCAGCATGAGTAATTCTAGAAAGGCCAGGCTCTTTGAGTAAAGAAAAAGACTATCCACTCAGGAACTGTGCCCATGTAGCATCACTGAAACACTACCATGGTTTCAAGGTTAATTGAGATTCCATCAGTGAAACACTCTATTCAGGATCTTTAGAAGGCAGAGTTAAAGTTGTCTGAGTACTTAACTCTTTTTCCATACCTTAATAGGTTGGGATTTTTTTGAGTAAAAATACATTACCTGGGCTTGTAATTCCTGGCTATAAGATAGATACATCATCTATTTACTGTATTTTACTATTTACTATACAGGTGAGTTATCTCTCTCCTAATTCCATAGATTTTGTCTAGGAACTAACTATTTATACTGGTTTCATAGGCTGAGCTAGAAAATAATGCTGGGCCTTTGCGCACACAACAAAATTGGCCTTTAAAGTGGCTTAAATGCCCTTTTGCACTGCTTTAATGGCATTGGTGTTTGCACGTTTGGCCGTGTATTGTGCTTTAAATGACTTTATTATGTAGCAAGATAAGACACCTCCAAGGTGTTTTAGTGTGACCTAACAAAGTACAACTGTGCACAGGGTGCTGGAAGCCAATATGCTCAGGGCTTGGTGGGCTTCCAGCACCCTGTGCACCATCCCTGCCACCTTCTCCTGCTGCCAGAAGACCCAAACACCCTCCTGCTGCCTTGTTGCTCTGCCCCAGGGGAAAGCCAGCTGTTCCCAGGCAGTCCCAGTTGGCGGGGATGGTGCAGGAGTGCTGGAGCTTACCTGATTGTCCGGCATTAATTTGATTGAACTACGCCTGATTCTCTGGCATAGTTTAATTCTTCCTAAATTGAAGCGGTTGAAATGGTGGTTTTTAAAAAAAACACCATTCCAATTTAGGGAGAACTAAACCGAATTAAACCCCCATGGCATGCACAAGCGCCCTCTGGCTCTATTTCTTTTTAACACTACAATGCAAATTGGTATCATGCTCATGTCTTGCATTCAGCAGCTTGTATGACTCTATCCCAATTATGCATTTAGTCCAATAAAGTACGTTATCCTAAGAAATCCTTGCCTTTCACATAATTCCTGGACCATCACTACTACAACATCCCTCTAACACTACCATAATAAAAGTGACCAATTTTTATCTTGACCACTTTCTAATATGCCTTTTGTATTACATGTTTAACAAGTAATGCTATTTGCCATCACAGAGCCAACTTTAAATGATAAAAAAGGCAGCTTTCTGTACTGGACTTAATTAGCAATGGGAGAGCATTTAGGCCAATTAAGAATGTAGCAAAACCCCCAATTTTTCTTTTTTTTTTTTTTTAATTTATTTTAAAATGCATTCCCTCCCCTTCCCCAACCATTTCTGACTTTTTCTCTCCCTCTCTATTCCCTATAGTTAAGTACAAGTGAGCTCAGACTTAGGATAAACTTTAAACATTTTTATTTTGGTAGCAAGTTTTTGGTTTTGGATATCCACTGTTTTATATTGTATTATTATTAGCTTTGTATTGATTCTTACTATTGTATATTGTATTATTATCATTTTCATATTGATTTTTATCGTTTCATACAGATATTGTATGGTTTAGGCCTGTGTTTGTAAGTGAACCAAAGTCATGCCAAGTTTCCATTTTATATGTCAAACCTCCATCTTGTGTCCTCTGCCTGGGCATCCCATGTTGCAGCAATATGATTCATTGTACCCCTCCCATGTAAATTGGTTCCCAGATGAATGAGAATGATTGGGAATGATTGAAATACAATGGTAGCAGGCCTCTACTGAATGGCATGTAATGACTGGACCATCACCTCGCATTGATTCATCCAGGAACCACGGACCTCACCCAGGAACAGAGACAAGAACCCAGCATTTGAAAGACAAAAGACCCTGCAGAACCAGCAACTCTACCACTGTACCCCACCATTACAGACACCCAAAACTGCACATCCCTGCATGGAGCACACATGTCCATATGCCAGGGGCTGACCCTTGCCTGGGCATGCCTCCTGTCACTAGGGTCACACAAGGTTTGCCCCTATAAAAAGGGGCAGTGAAGACAGACCCAGTGGGACGCCCTCTCCATCTGGACCAGCACCATGCCACTACCTATCCACCCAGAGGCCCTACTGGCGACCCTGCTCTGGACAACACCTATTGGACAAGGACCCCTTTCCAGCCTGGATAGGTAGATATTACCTGTAAACCTCCTCCTACAATTGGGACTCTCTCTCTGTCTCTCTCTCTCCTCCTGGACTTCAGTGGACTTCAGCCTCTGCACCAAGTCTCTCTAACCCCTGCTGCCATTGTGTGTGTGTGTGTGGGGGCGGGGGGTGCAAGGGAACCAATTTGACATTGTGTCACCATCTCCCCTGTTCAATAAAACCACTGTCATTTGCAACCCTGAGTTGGGTCATGTTTTACTAAATCCCAGTCCCTTCCTTATCTTAAATTCCAGCCTCATTCTCTCTCACCTCTAGCCCTCACCCCTCTCCACTAGTTTCCCGATCTCCTCTCAATTCCTACTGCCTTTTCCCTGTGACTTTCTGCTGCCTTTCTCTGCTTTCCCACTGCCCCTGCCACCTTTCAGTCTCTCGCTGCTTTTCCTGTGATTTTCTGCTGCCCGTCTCTCTGTTTTCAGGCTTCCCCCGTACCTTCTGTAGTCATCCCCCCCTCTCCCCCGCAGCTTCCCAGCTCCTCATGGCTGTCCTTCAGTTTTCTCTAGCAGCTGGAGCCTTTCTCCAGCTCCCAGCACCTACTGCCACTCCTTGCAACTTCTCTAGCTGTCCTGAAGCCATCCTCTGGTTCCCCACATCCAGAGCCCCTCCTTAACACCCACACTTTCCCTTAATCCTATTTTCCCTCTCTCCACCTACCTTTTCAGCTCCCCCGTAGCTCTGGCTTCGGTCCCAGCCTCTGTGCTGGCATGCTTCCCTGTTCTGCAGGCTTTGGGCATTGTCTTTTAATCAATTAAGATCAATTAACCTAAAGTTACCCCCGAGCCTCAGTTCTTCAGCCCAGGCCCCTATAGTCTACTAGTTCTAATCCCGGTCCTGGTAACTTTAACTCCCAACACTTCTACTTTCTTACCTTAACCTTTCCCCAGGTATCTCAAGTACATACATACATACACATCACAACACCCAACTTAGAACTCACCTGCGTGTATGCATAGGTGGGTGGTATGTGTGTAAATTAGTGAATACACATATATATATATACATATATAGATATCATTGTGTGTGGTATATGAATTAGTAATCCACGTATGTGTATTGGATATGCAGGTGTTGGTAACCGGTAACTGATTCTGTCTAAATTTGGTGTGTGTGTAGCGTGTATGGGCTTAAACTGGTGATAGGTGTGCATGAACCTAAACTAGTTATTTTGAACGTGCGTGTATCTGAGTTGCTAGTGTGTGTGTGTGTGTGTATATATATGGCATTGTGAGCATGATATACGAATTAGTAATCTGTGTCTAACTTTTGGGGTGTATAGTGTATGTGCTTGTATTGGTAATAGATATGCATGTACCTAGGCTGGTTTGAATGTGTATGTGTCTGAGCTGGTAGTGTGCATGTGTATGCACCTAATTGATTTGTGTGTTTGTATATGTGCAATTGTGTTACACCCTCCTGTCTAACAGTGCAATATTGAGATCCTGAGAGTTGGCCTGACCCCTCAGGGAAACAAGAGAAAGGAATTTTTTGGAGTCTAACCGTACAGAAAAGTTTCATCCTGAACATTCTGGGCAAATATTTATTGTTCACATTGATGTCAGACAACCTGCCATTCAGCATTTTGGTACTGGGCTGACAGCAATTCTGTATTTGAATTGTTACTGCTGCACAGTAATTTACTCCTGTCAATTTCAATTATGTCTGTTTTGAGAGGAGAGACTATTCATACATTTATTTTCTAGCACCATATTTTTATTTGTTAATAAGTAGACTTGCATTTCAGAATGCAAGTTATTTCACTGTTGTGAAAGGGACAAAATGTATTAATGAAATCAATTTCAATGTTATTTCAGCTCTTAGCGCTTTATGCATTCCACTATCTAGACCAATTTTCATGATGCAAAAGAATGAGGCAACACATTTAATAAATATCAGTTTGTACATGCTATAATTTTTGTCATTTTTCTTAGCTGTTACATATTACATTGTTTCAAATTTTTTTTCCCCCCACATTGTCCAAAAGCAGAAACATTCAATGAAGTCATATTCTTTTCTTCCCCACCCCCTCCCTTTTTTTTAGTAGTCTTTTCTTTATGGTCAGGGCCTCAATTTGCACTAAAATACACAGATGTTCATCAGCAGCAGCTGCATCACAAAGCCAATCAAGTTACCTTGGTATAAAACTGGCAGGGTGACAGAAGGAACAAGTCTTTGATGATTTTAGCCAAGATTTTGTGCTGCAGCACTCAGGGGCACAGCTGGGACTGAAAGGACTAGGATGGCTTTAATTCAGTAGTACCCATGCCTTTAGCCCCATGTGCCAGGTGAGTGACACAGGGTCTCTGTTGGCTAGATTGAGTTCTGCATGCCAGGATTGGGCCCAAAGCTGCCTCTGCCTAATCCTGCATGCCCAGATAGGCCCCAGTACTTGCCTCATGGGCTGGAATCAGGCCTTGTGCCTGGCCCCACATGCCAGGCACCACCACATCCTGGCCCTACATGCAAGGATTGGGGCCTGTGCCACCCCCACACAGCACCACATGCCACGATCGGACCCTAGGGCCCAGCACCACCCTTGCCTGATGCTGTGCACCAGGATTGGATCCCATGCTGTCCTGCACATCTGATCTAGTGCACGGTGCCCCCCACGGGCCCAGAAATTTGGCAGTAAATTTTTTTTCATGGGGAGCCCTTGGGAGCCTGATGACATGACATCACAGTTTAGATCTGGCCTGTGGGCTGATGGTTGAGGACCCCTGCTTTAAACCATACATTTGGCTGCTGCACAGGTTAGTATTTCCTCAAAATTAATTTAGATCAGCAAGAGGAGATCTGCCCTCTAAAAGCCTATGAGTGATAGCACTGTCTAGAATTACCAAAGCCATGGCTGGTATGGGCCCGCCTACCTGTTTAGCAGGACTCAGCAGGACTTCCCCTACAATGGGGCTCAGAAACTTCTCTTGTAGGATAGAATAAGTTACTGTAGTCTCCCATGCCATTCACCTGTGCATTGAGTCTACAGGGTCTTTTCTGGTTTAGCCATTGCTTAGGAAAGACACAGGCTTGTTAATGGGCTGACCCTTGGTCGGTCTCCCAGGGGGTCTCATCTGCCAAGTTTTTGTTGGAAATTAGTTTAATTGTGAGGAAGATGGTCTATCCTGCCTCCCCTGGTCCCTTCCTTCAGTCGTCCTGACTGTCCTTCTTGCTTGGGGCTCCACCTCCCCAATACCCACCTAACGCCAACCAAAGGTGTTGCTTCCTAGGCCACTAGCACTGGTATCACATGCACTTCAGTGTTTTGGCCTTCTAAACTTATTATGGTAGGAACCAGATGTTGTTTTTGCCCGAGTGTTTCCTACTGCACTCTTATCTTGTTTACGCGTCTTCCAGACCCCAGGCTGTCCCGTCCCCCGGTGGCCTTCTCTCGCTTCCAGTTTTATACTTGCCATGGGTCAGACACACATTCATCCTCACCCTCTCTGGCCCTGCTGGGATCCAGTCCAAGTTGTAGATGTCTGTCCTCCATGGTGTTTCTTCAGGTAAGTTATTGAGCCTTATCTGGCTCTGGTACTTTGAGAAAGCCCGTTCCTGGGGCAGCCACCATGTCCCTACCATGGGACTCCGCTCCAGCTCTGTTCCTACCGTGGGACTCCCTCCATGCTGGTTGGGAACCTCAGTTCCGGTTCCCCCTGCTAGTCTCCCACCGGGCTTTTTATCCTAGCCTCAGGGGTCCGGGCAGCAAATCAGCCCCGGCACACTGCTATAAAGCGTGCCCATGCCAACATGGAAGCTAGTCCTGGTTCCTCCTGGTCTGGTGCTTTTTTTCCTTTTTCCCTTTTGCTGCAGCAGCCCTGTTCACCGCAGTTTCACTTTTGCCGCATTCCAGTTCTGGCACGGTGTCCCGATGGCTTTGCTTTTTGCCCAGCTGAGGTAAGTCTTTTCCACAGTTATTATTAAGCAAAGCCTGGGCCATGGAGCCATATTTGGAGCCTAGTAGGTATTCTCTACCGTGGACATATAAAAGCCCTGTAAGATCTGGGGATAAAATTCCTCTTTTAGTACTTTAATATTAGAACAAATGACTATAATATGATGTAGAAAGCAAGCCCAGCTTCCCTTTCTGTGTTCCTAGGGAAATATTCTGCTCAGAGAGCTGGCTCTTCAAAATGCTGTGGCTAAGTGTCATCTAATTTTAAGCTGACCGCTAGTTCTTCATGCATGAATTTTACTCAGTGCTTACATCCAAAGTAACAGAAAAGGATTAATCTGCCACAGGGTAACTTTAATCTACTGCAAAGTAAGAGTGTGCACATAGGCAGTTAGTTACTAATGCCTGCAAATTACCAGCCATCTTATCTTCCTAGTAACTTGTTCACATGCCTATGACCTTAGATAGGTGCTATATATGACCTCAATCCTTAGTCAGGTTGTACAAACTCTTCCCTCTTATGCAAGTTCCCATTTTATGGCATACTAAATTTATAGACTTTTTTTTTAATCTCAGATTTCTCATGCAAGATCATTGAGAAATATAGCCTTTAAAATCATATTTCAGAACAACTTAAAATAGAAGTACTATAGGTCTAATACTGATACTAATAAAAAGGACAAAAACACTTTTACACATCTGTGCTTTCTCAGACAGGATAGCTATATTTCTCTGAGTTAGAATATAGAGTTTCTTGCTCATGATTGATAAGCTTGTCCCTGTCTGAGCCCAAGTCCCTTTTCACACCAACTAGAGTGAAGCAGGAGAGGCTTTGGACCTCTCCCCTAGCCTTTAGGTCAGCTGGGGACAGCGGCAGTGCCGGAGGGAGAGATGGGTGGGGAGGAGAGGGGAGGTGCCACTGAGCATAGAGAAGGGAGGGGGAACTGTTACCTGTCTCAGGACTTTAGTAAAGTCCTTAGCTGCTACTCCTATGAGGATGATTCTCATTCCCTCTTACTGGACTGTCTTAGATGAGACAACTGAAAGGCTGAAAAAAAGCAAACAAAAAACCCCCATGGTATATATTTGGTCACATTCCCAAAGCATAGTAATGTGGCAGTATGTCAAGACTGCATGAGCAGTGAAAAAGACAGACAGCAAGAAACTACATTGTTTCTTTATGTTCAGTTACTAACCTGACATTTAACTACTGGCTCCTTTTTCCTGTGATATATTAAACAACATTTTCTCAATTCTGATTCACCTTGCATGTGCAAAAGAAGGTGTTACAATCTGATGGCCTAATCTGTTAGAAGTAGTAATCATTCTCCTGGATCATGGATCAGTTTACAATTGTAGCATTTTACTGCATTAATTCTTTTGCCAAATGACAGCAGTCATCTCTGCAGCATATGACACTAAAACACCATAAAATGGCATCATAAGCAGCATTCCTTTTACAAGCTAACAGAGATCTGAAGAAATCCTGAAGAGAGCTTCTCTTCTCAGGAAATTTGAAGACACCTCATAGATAAGCGTTTCCTTGAGTGATTAATTTCAAATATCAAACAGTATGTCTATTTCTTCCATCTGAGTTTTAATGATAAGTTAATGCACTCCAGGTAACAACTACAACCCCCAAAAGTATGGGGACATCTTTATTTTCTGTATCAACAGGTGCAGATAAAATATTGTACAGTTCCTATCCCAATACAACAACATTTACACTTGCATAATGCTAACTGCCACTTGCTAAGAACCCACTACAGGAACATCAAACTAGAATGCAGACATTTATGGTACAACTCTGCATGATGCTAAACACTGCAGGCTTAGTGCAAGTTTAACTTGATGCTCATTAGAGGTCCTACAATAACCAGTCTTTTCCTCTGTGATTATTTCCTGGCCCTCTTCCCTTTTTATCCACTTGCTTCTCTATTTTGCCTCCAAAGGTAAATGTTCACTGGCATTTCTAAATCTATTTCCAAACTGTCACCCTTATATGCCATCACTGTGAGAATGGTGCCATGGGCAGTTGTGACGTTTGTAGTATTAAATATGCCCTTGTAGCACTACAAAAAAGTGAGTTAACAGCAGGCAGTGGAGGGGGTAGGCTGTTAGTGATAAGGGAAGGAAGGACCCAAGGAGAAAGCCCTTATCTACCCCTGTTTGGAAAGGTCACCTTTGAGATGCCTTGCAGCTCTTCAGCCAGGGGACTTGAATGCCTGTACAAGCCCTCAAGTCTCCACTAGGGCTGTGCAAAGCTTCAGTTGCCTATTCGATTCAGAGAAGATTCAGCCCAATTCGGCAGCCAAATCACTGAATCCAGATCAAATCAGGAGACCTGTTAAAAGCTCCAAATCAATTCAAAGCATCGGTGATTTGGCAGGCAATCTTGCAGGGAAACAGTAACTGAAAAGAGGGCTGGAGGGGGGGGCGGGGGCGTAGACCGCTATGATACTGACATCTGTAGCTGGCCAGTGACTGTGATCTTTCCCTGAGTTCCCTTACAAATCACAGTGCTCTGGGGGAGGGACGTAGAAACAGCATATAAGGCTCTGTGTGAAGCCTTTCTCTCCCTTTTGTGAGCTGTCTGTCCAGAAGCAACAGCATGTCAAAGGTACTGGCTTCCTAGTCAATCTCTTGCTAGTCTCTCTTCTTGGAAAGAACTGGATACACCTACTTATTACCCTTGCTTAGAATCCCTCTATTTATCCCTATACAATTTATTCCTTTCAACTTATTCTTCCCCCAAAATCCTCTTATTTATTCTTGTTATTTTTCCCTCCACACTTTTTTAAAGCATAGAGGAGGTAGGGGGAAAGCTGGAAGTTCCACCCCCAACATAGACACACCCTCTTTACTAGCAGCAACGAGTCTTCTGCTGCCAGTGACAGCAAGGAAGTAGGAACAGTATCTGTAGTGTGGAATCATTTGAGTTGGCAGATGAGTCCAGATATGCTACCTGCCAGCACTGCCGAAGGCAGATCAGCTGGGGTAAGGAGGTGAAACATTTTACCACCATGGTGAAATGTTTTACCTCCTTACCTGAGCTGATCTGGGGGATACTGCTGCATCTCAGGAGGCAGCACCTCCTTGCCCTTGTTACTCCTCAGAGTGGCACCAGTGAGAGCATGCCCTCTCGCTCCAAATCCCTTGTCACCATGAAGCAGAGGCAGACCACCCTGGACTGGTGTGGGAAAGCTGAAGACAAGGTGGGGGGTGTTGCAAGGGTGAGTGAGGTGACCCAGAGCACTGGGGAGATGCTTGCTCTGGAGGCTAGCTCTTCTCTTTTGTTCAGGCAGCTCATGGCGCTCATGACCCCATCCTATTGAGTGCCCACATGCACCACCTTTAGCAGGATGGTGGTGTCCTCCCTGTATAAGACATGCAGGGAGTACTTGAGGGAGGAGCTGCACAAGGCAGGTCCGCAGGTAGCCTTGCACTTCACCTTAGACATGGGAGCCAGCCGAAGTAGAGATCACACCTACCTCTCCCTCACAGGGCACTGGTGCAATCAGTCAGAATGTTGATGGGCTCTCCTTCAAGCCGAGGTGATGGATGAGTCCCACATGGCAACCATGAACTGCATGGTGCAGGGGTGCCATGAACTGTGCGGTGCAGGGGTGGCTCGTTGGGCGGGGTGAGCTCACCTGCGAGTTCATGGTCACCATAATGGGGCCAATATACGCAAGGTGGTCCATGATGCCAACTTTGATGGCATCCTCTGTGTGGCACACAAGTTCTACCTCATAGGGACACCTTGGAGGGAGACAAAGATGCCGGTGATGGCATCATCACTACCACTACTGGCCAGCTCATTTCAAGATGCAGGAAGGTAGCAGGCTACTTCCACTGGAGCATCAAGGGGAACAAGATGCTGTGGGACAAACAGGCAGAGCTGAGCATCCTGCAGCACAAAATCATGGAGAATCGGTGGAACTCCACATACCTGATTCTGGAAAGGCTGGTGGAACAACAGAAGACCATCCATGAGATGGCCTTGGTCATAGATTTCATAGACATTAGGGGTTAGAAGGGACCTCATGAGATCATTGAGTCCAGTTCCCCTGCCAGAGGCAGGAAGTCTGCAGGGATCAGATGATCCCAGCAAGGTAAACATCCAAATGCCTTTTGAATTAATCCAGAGTAGGTGCTTGCACCATATCTGGGGGGAGTCTGTTCCAGACCTTGGACATTTGGACTGTAAAAAAGTTTTTCCTTGTATTGAGTCTGAATCGGCCTTCTAGAAGTTTGTGGTCATTAGACCTAGATATCCCTTGGGTAGCCCTGGTTAACAAGTGTTCTCCCAGATCCTCTTATGTACTTATAGGCAGTTGCCAAGTCCCCCCTGATTCCTCTCTTTGCCAGGCTGAAGAGTCCCGTGTCCCTCAGCCTCTCCTTGTAAGGCTTGATCTCTTGGCTTTTGATCATACAGGTGGCTCTCTTTTGGACTTTCTTGAGTTTATCCACATCCCTCCTGAAGTGGGGGCCCCAAAACTGGATGTAGTACTCCAGCTGCAGCCTCACTAAGGCCGAGTAGAGTGGGAGGATGACATCCCAGATTTTGCTCAGGATGCATCACTAGATGCATGCCAGAGTTTGGTGTGCTCTGCTGGCCACAGTATCACATTTGGGGCTCATGTTCCTCTTATGGTCAATCAAGACCCCCAAGTCTCTTTCGGTTGTGGTGCTAGTGAGTGTAATACCACCGGTCCTATAAATACGATGCTGGGCTTCTCTGTCAAGGTGGAGTACCCTGCATTTCTCTATGTTGAATGCCATCAGGCTTTGGTCTACCCACTTTGCAAGCTTGTCCAGGTCAGCCTGTGTCCCTGGTCAGGGAGACTGGGCTCAGTGGCCCCCTTAACAAAACAGAGTGGGATACCATCTCCCAGATCTTGGTGGTCCTAAAGCCATTCCTCGAGGCCACCAAGAGCCTCAGTGCTGGCAATGCCCTCCTTAGCTGGGTGATCTCCATAGTGAAGGACACACAGGGGGTGCACGGGGGTGCACGTGCACCCCCTGACAAGCTGCATTCACCGCTTAGGTGATGGGGGGGGGCAGGCGGGAATGCCAGTGCCCCCCCTGCAAGTGCTGGCTGGGGAGTGGGACACCGTTGCACTCCCAGAAGCAGCCGCAGCCACTCCTGCAAGTGGCAGCAGCAATAGGCCTTGCGATCGGCCATGGGGGGACATGCCCCCCCGACTAAGGCAGCACCAGTTGCCCATGGAGAGGTGATTAGCTTTGTTAGTCTGAAGTTAGGCACAAGGTGGGGTAGATTTGCACTTTATAGACCAACTAAATAAGAGATTTATGTATATTTGCTTTGTATAAGCTTGTGTGACCCTGAGATCCCTTCATCAGATGGCAGTCTTTCTGGAGCTGATGTCAGATTGGCATTCAGCCTTAGATACATCATTTTAATGACCTCCAACCCCTTCTGGATAAGGACAAGCACCTCAAGGGGAGAAACCTGGTCTGGCTTACAGAAAGCTCCCCCAACTTCAAACAGCATCTCTCATGCAACATGCTAGCTAACTGCCATTCTCACCAAGGCACCAGGCCTTGCAATGGAACCGGATGCCAGCTGTATCCCCTCATGAACACAGATCATGTAATCACTGGACCAAACAACATGAAATATAAAAAGATTCATTCACGTACAACTCTACAAAAGTCATATATGCCATCACCTGCTTAGAGTGCCCCTCTTCTCTCTACATTAGACAGACAAGGTGATTCTTGATATCATCTTCAGAAAGACACCAGCCTGTTGCACAACACCTCAACTTCCCTGAACCTCAGGGCAGTGGGCGGTAAAACTTCAAAAACAAAACAAAACAAAGCAAAAAACCCCCCAAACATCCCCCCCCCACCTGAACAGGAAATTGTAAAACAAGAAATCATCCACAGAATAGATTGCGTCAAGCATGGTTTAAACAGGGACTTATCCCATTACCTGGATAGCTTTTGTGACCCTTTTGCTCCTATGGATATACTACTTGTTTGCTTCTCCCAGAACTATCCCAACCCCTTTTTCTCCCTGCCTTTTGTATTCACATCACCATCTCCATTTTATATACTTCTCTGTGCATGTCTATTCCCTGCATCTGATGAAGTGACCTCGGGCTCATGAAAGCTCATGCTGTAATCTGATTTAGTTAGGCTGTAAAGTGCAAATCTACAAAGCAAATAGAATCACTTTCTCCATTAGTCTCTGTCTCCTAAAATTACCATACACTGTTGGGTTTTTTTTATTAAAGGCAATTTCTGTGCAACTGACACAATCTGGCCATTTGATTCAGTCAGACTAGCGTCCATGAGTTAGACGGGGAAATTCTATTGATGCATTCTGCATACACACTTGAATATAAGAGTTATCCTTGAACAGGATGAAAGCTGTCAAAGCTAAGGTGACACAA
>NW_005842676.1:320966-329527 GCF_000455745.1 Alligator sinensis | reverse complement strand
CCTGCTGAAAGCAAAGCTTATGCATAGCATGAAAAAAGCTACTTTTTCACTGATGTGTTTTGTAGCTGCACACATTTGTAAGTGTGTCTTTGTGAAAGGAAGCAAGTATTAAATGTTTTTTTTTCCCACCTTACATAGCTTCACTAGCAAGCAGCACCCACAGACACCCTTCAAATGGCTCCACAGAGAGCTTAAACTTCCTGCAGCAGCATCTGGACTGCTGCAGAGTGGCCATCTGTGTTTTGCCATGAAAAGAATTACAAAATATTTGCTGAAGAGAACCTTATGGGATTTGTTTTCTTTTCTTAAAAAGAAAATAGGGAGGCTTGCTCATTTTTAAGAATAGAGATCCCTGACAGATGGGACTGTAATACTAACTTACATTTCAATTTCTTTAAATATTCAAAAGGGCAATTTTTTATTACAGCTGTTATTATCTTTTCTATTGTTGGCATCCTGTACAAAAAGCTACTGCAATCTTTTGTCTGTAGGTTTTTCTGTTCCTTTTAGAGTTAAGGCCCCAATCCTGGGGGATTAAGCAAACCCTCAATCGTTAGAAGAAACTTTTTTCTGTTGAAAAATGGAAACTGCTGCTGTTCTGCTTAAGTCGATGGGGTCCAATGACACAGAGCACTTTGAAGTAAATATTCACCATCACCTCAAAGGAGCATTTAAAGGCTGTGACTCAATTTTATGTGATGGCAAAATTGCTATGGACTTGAGTGGGAGCAGAAGCAAGGATCTCAGAAGACAAGCTCATCTACTAGAATGTGATCAGATGTTTACCTACAGATAGAGAGCCATCACCCTAGGAACTGCTTGGTTCCCTACCAGGCACAGTGAGGAAAAAACTCTTCCCCTAGAAAAAGGACGTTTAGTTTTCATATTTTTACAGTAACTCATGTAGCCTGGCATTAATGAAACCCCCAGAAAGAAAATGAAAACACACCAGAAGAAAAGATGAATAATTCAAAAAGGAAGAAACTGTTGAGACCTAGGCGGAGGACCCTTTCTTACTCTCAAGTCTCTGCTTTTGTATTCTTCCCTTCTGATGACTCCTGATGACTCTTTATCCATGAAAATTGCTGATTGGTCTCTCTCTGTGTTCATCTCACCACCTATGTTATGTTCCATCAGCATATTCCAAACTCATCACATACACACCCTTCCCAAAACAGGAATCTTAGGCCCCCCTCTTTGGCCTTCTGAGCTGGTGCCACCTCATCTCATTTTATAGAGCAGTGTGGTACATGCCCCCAGTGTCTCAGACTATGTGTCCTTGTTTGTTAGACATCCTGTCTGCTTCTGAAGGCTGAGAAACTCTGTATTGTGTGAGACCCAGTCTCTTAAAAATCAACTAACCCCTGCTGCCCATCCTAAACCATTCTAATGCATATGTATATATCTATAAGCCAATTCCCCAAAAGCAAACCTTTAAATACCATTCTCAAGCTATCAGAAACAAATTTCATTAGCAATTCAGCAAAGCACTTGGAGCACACACTAAGTTAAAAATGTTTTCAACAAGTTTTAAATCTTCTATATTTCTTTAGAATGAGCATACATGTTTACCATCCTCCCTAGCACTGGCCACTTGCCTTTCTATTTTTATGTGTGTGTGTGTGTGTACACACACATGCATATTGTACACACACTCCTGTTTCAAAATTTTAAAAAAATCAGAAAGACCAAGTCTTGAAATAAAAGAACATGATTTCACCTTTAAATGCAAAAGCAAATCAATATACCACTCAAACAGCTCTTACATATTAAAAAATAAGCACGTTGAGATTTTACCAGATGTATGCCCAGCCCACCGAAAGCAGATTCCAACCAGCAGCAATCAAATCTTCCCATGATATGAATCAACACTAATGAATTCCACACAAAGCATGCCATATACCAATCTGACATGAGAAGGTTATTAATAAGCTAAGCATATTACTTGTGTAGAACGGGAAAGTGGATTTTATTGGGATAACAAAAACATGGTTACATTTCCAATATGACTGGAACACAGGTATTGAAAGGCATGTGTTTTTCAGGAATGAGCAATATGAAGATAAAGGTGAAGACTTATATTTTACATTAATAGCACAATAGTAAGGCTGAAACAGACATCATTTGGGTTACAATCACTTTGGAGATGAATAGTTAAAAGAGGTGTTTCTGGAAGTCTGTTACAGATTTACAGGGCCAGATTTGGGCATGGATATACAGCCCTATAATGTAATTAAAGGTATAAATGCTACTCCAAACAGTCTCATTATGGGAGACTTCTACTTCCCAGATACAGATGGAAGAACAAATCTTTCTAGCAACAGCACGATTGCTGATGGATTTCTTCAAAATCATCATTGAACAACCAACAGGATGTAATATAATTTTATACTTGGTGTTTGGTAATCAAGAACATTATAGGTTAGCAGGTTGTAGAAAATAACCTGGGGTCATGCTATCACTAGCTGAATCTAGTTAAATTACCATATTTATCTGCACACTACATGCATCCTTTTCCCAGAAAACTGGGCCTTCAAAAGTGCGGTGTGTGCTCTTAAGAAAGCAAGCCAATTTTTGCACCAGAGTAGAGACCTGGAAACATTGGAATTACTGCCAGAAGGGACGCTATAATGTGGTCATCTGGCCACATGGAGAGAAATGCGGTGCAGTCAAAAGCTGCTGCCAATTTGAAAGCAGCCATGAGAGGGTTAAAGCTTTAGTTAGGGAGCAGCAAGGGAACAGTGAGTCATGGTGAACAACAGACTTTCCTTTGTCCTTCATGCAGCCAGAACATTCAGCCATGGTGTGCCCCATGCTATGGCAGGTAGGATTCTGGAAAAATCTTTTTTTCTTCATTCTGCTTTCCCAAAACAAGGTCTGTTCGCTATTTGGGAAGTGTGTGGCCAGGGCTGGCATAAGCATACAGGCCACACAGCTGGCTGCCTACAGCAGCAAAAACAGCACTCTGGGCAGGCAGGTAGTGCATGTGTTTGGCAGGTCCTGAGTTTCCAATTTCATTTCTGTCAGAAGGAAAAGGGATGGTGGCAGAACTGTGTTTGCCTAGGTTGGCAAAAATCCTTGGGCCAGCCCAGGGTGGGGCATGTGGCATACAAATAAATACTGTAAAAGAAAAAGAAAAGGATTCTTTGTTTCAAAGGGGAATTTTGCTAACAAAAGGAATTGACTGAGGAGCTTAGGGACATAGACATGGAAGAAGCTTAGCTTTTTGCAGCTTTTCTGGACATTGCACCTGAAATCTGTATCTTGACTAAGGGCAAATAATTTGTAGTGAAGGGCTCCAGACTACCTTAAGATAGATAACATGAATACGCAGAGACTCTGTCACAAAGGGAAAAAAAAACAAAAGGAAGAACACCCCCCTCCCACTCCCACACCCACACAACCAGGAAATAAAGTTATAAAATTGTTTTTAGGGATTTTTAGTTTTAAAGCAAAATGTTCTTCAACCATATAAATGATAATAAGAAAAAGAATGAGAAAGGAAGAAGTGATGTGCTGAGGAATGGGTAGAGACAAGGTTAACGTAAGTATGGCCCAAAAACTAAATGAGTAGTTTGGTTCTGTTGGATCATATTGACCATGGGACTAAATGAGTGAATGGGAATGTGGGTAGGATGGTACAGAAATTGATATAATCACAAACATGGTGAAAGCAAAACTCAAAGAACATAATGTACTCAAGTCACGGGGAATACATAATTTCCATCCAAGAATTCTAAAAGAAATGGCATGTGTACTTATAGATTGGGTAGCAAGGGTTTTTAAAACAAATTTATGAAGTTGGGGGTGGAACTGTATAATGGGAGTGGAGCAAATACAGTGCTTATACAAAGGTAACTTGAGCTCCATAATTATAGTAAGCACAGCAGGTCAGAATAAAGTCTGAAACAGGGCATGACTGCTGCCTATAAAGTAAAGAAAATAAGGCCAGGGTGGGGAAAAGGGCAAAAAATCCTTACTAGTTTAAGATGATGCTTGATCTCTTTATGAAAGCAACTGGACTCGAACATTCAGAAGGTCCTTGCAATTCTACATTCCTGAAGAAAACACCACCACCACCACCAATACCAAGGTTAAAGCTTTGAGAGAGAGAAATGGAGAGTTTTAATAGCTGAAATAGCATGGAAACACATTTTATAATTGTACCTAAAGTTAGAGTATCTAAATGCTGAGATCTTTAAAGGCACTGTGGAATTTCATCAGATTCATCAGTTTTCCCACCCTAATTTTGTATGAGTCAATATTTTATAGTTTTCCTTCACTCACTAATTCCTATAAAATAACAGAACCATTGCCCAATAGTATACAGATACAAATTACTGCCTAGTTAATTGTAAAAGGATGACATGAAATAATTACAAAAAGAAAGTAGAAGGACGATTCTGTATAGGAGTCTATTACCTCCATAGGTCACACGTTTTACTGAATTCACCCAATTCATATTTTTACATTTATATCCATATTAAAAACTATTGAAACCTGTGAAGCTGTCTCCAATAAGAAAGCTGCAGAACAGGAGTGACATTACACTTGAATCATGTAATAATATGTGATCAAGTTCAGGCCTTGAGTTTAAGAAATAATGGAATAAAGGAAGATAAAGGAAATGAAATAAAAGGAAAATATACAAATAGAAAAGAAAGACAATAAAAGAACCAACAGATAATCAATATGCAAAGATGGGGCTTAACAGAGCAATAAACCACTTACTCAGAATTAGGTTAGTACTAAACAGTTAATCCTACTAATGTTAATCTGAAGCGATAAAAACTGGTTAAATAATTAGTTTCCAATGTTATTCACTATAAATTTTAGCAGATCTGCATTTCTTAATTATTCAGAGAGTGAATGTTCCATTTGATCACCTCTATGAATGGTTGAATAACTAAATAAATTATTCACACATTTGTCCTTGTCAATTGCATATTTTATTATTAGAGAATAATTATTTTTTATTATTTAACTGCTCTAGAGCTTTTGGAGGACCTTAAATTATAGCTCTGGCTTGGGCCGTGTGTGAGAAGTACACTTTTCTGGAAATAGAGACAGTTAGGAAAGCTTTAAAAAAAGCTTTAAAAAAAATACTTCATGCTCTTAAAGTGTATGGACCCAGGAGTCTTGGCCATGAATACAAGCATTTTGTCATAGCTTTTCTGGATAGCCTTTAAACGAAATATCATCTGGTTGTGGGAACTTCTGTGATAGAGGAGCTGTCATACTGGATACATCCTTTTAAACACTGGATGGGAGGATGAAGCTCAAAGCTATGATAATTCTGCGGGGAAAAAAAAATCCTAAATAGAATAACAACAAAGCTGGACTATATAGTGGGAGTAACATCTGGACCATAAATTTAGGAAAGTACATGTTTATGTCACATTGAAAAGTCCCTGAAGGCTTCACTAATCACTCAGTTTGTGTGAAACTATACCACCAATCCAGAGCTCCAGGCTGAGACAACACATCTGAGACATGGATGGGTGAAGGGGACATTAGTAGTAGGGCTGTGCAAAGCTTTGGTCCATGATTTGATTAAGCGGAGATTTGGCCCAATTTGGTGGCCGAATCCCCAAATCTGAATTGAACTGGAGGACCCTTTAATCTCTCCAAATCAATTCAGAACCTTCTGAATTGATTCGGACAGATTTGGCCATTCAGATATAGAGACAGCTTTAAATGATTTTTCTACATACCTCTAGGTAGCAGGGGCTCTGAACCCTGTGGTGCTGGGGCAGATGCAGCATCCCGCAGCAGTGCAAGGGGGTTCCCAGCATGCTCCGCAGCAGACCCGGAAGTGGACCAGAAGTACTTCTGGTCCACTTCTTGGTCCACCGGGGAGTGTGCTGGGGGCCCCTCCCCATCCCCCCCACCAGCTTGGTGACTAGTGCCTCCTGGGTATGTGGGGGGTACCCAGGGCTCCCCTGCAGATGATCACTGGGCCGGGGGGGTATCAGGGTGCCCCCCAAGGTGCTCTCCAGCAGACCTGGAAGTGGATCGGAAGTATTTCTGGTCCACTTCTGGGTTCGCTGCAAAACATGCTGAAGAGCGCCCCCCTCCCTCCATGCTGCTGTGGGACGCCGCACCTGCCCCAGCATCACAGGGATCACAGCCACACTGCTACATCAAGGTATGTAGAAAAACTTTTAAAGCTGTGCCTGTGCCTGAATCGCTGATTCACCAAATCAGCATCGAATCATCAGATTTGGATTCGGCCAAATCGAATCAGGGACAGTGATCCAAATCAATGGATTGAATCACTGTCCCTTATCTGGGCTGAATCCGAATCCAAATTGAATAGAGCCCATTTTGCACAGCCCTAATTAGTGGACTATACACCATGGGGCAATTTTGACACTACTAGCCAATTGCCTGTCAAGAATGATGGGGCAGGGGGGACAGGGATGGAGTGCCCACTACCCCGCACTGCTGCTGCTCTGCCTCTGGCTCTGTGCACACCCACTGCCACCCCACCCTGCAATGCCACCACCTCCCAGACATGGGAGAGGGGAGGAAGCTTGCATGCAATGGCCACAGCTGCAACCCAGTGCCCTACACTGCCATTGCCCCCTTCCTGCTTCCCTCCCCATCTCTGCCGGCTCTCAGTCCCCGGTGTCATGGCAGCAATTCTGTCTGTGTAGAGCACTCTGATTGGTTGTTTCAGTAAGCATTGTGATTCGCTGCCAAGACAACCAATCAGAGTGTGAATAAAGCATTACAGAAAAACAGACAGATTAAGGCTTTTATAATATTAGAATGCTGCATCAGGGCAATGGCCAAACTGCTTGCCAGCCAGGCAAAAGAGAGGACAGTACAAAGAACTCCCTTTCCACACACAAGTACAACCCCGCAAATTCTATACCAAGTGCAACTCAAATTTAGGGATCAAAACAGATTTTTAAATCTATTCCTAGGGAATTGTTTTTAAAATGCCAGAAGGAAAAATTACCTTCTAATTACCAGACATGAAATTAGTTACCTCAGGCTTTTTCAGGTAAAGGAGAATTCTAGTTATTGTCCTTTTTGCACTTTTCACTAGTTTTTGATGTTGCTCTAGTTTTCTCGAAGGTTGGAAAAATCTCTGGGTGTTTGGATTTGACACTAACCCAGCTGTATACCTTTTGGACTAGTTTTGTAAATTTAACCAAACACTTTGAGGAAACAAGTATACATAGCTTAAAAAAAAGAAAAAAGAAACAAACATGCCAGATGATATACAATAAGACTACTTGGGGAAGCACTGGGGTTCCAGAGGGGTGGGGAGTTGGGACTCCAAGAAGAGTGGTCGTTCCTGAAGGACATGATTCTCTAAGCCCAAAGGGTGGCAATCCCAACATGGTTCAAAGGGGGCAAGAGTGCTCAAAAGCCCCCATGGCTAACCAAAAGCATCCAGGAATGTGTCAGAGCTAAAAAGGAGGCATACACCCAATGGAAGGGAGGGGCCATCACCAGGGAGGACTATACCTCCATTGTTCAGGATTGTAGGGGGGCTGTTAAGAAGGCCAAGGCAGAGATGGAACTGGGACTAGCAACCTGGATCAAGGATAACAAGAAATCCTTTTTTTAAATACATAGGGGAGTAAAAAGAAGGTTCTGGGTAATGTGGGGCCTCTGCAGAACACAGTAGGAAATCTGGTGGTCTCGCCAGATGACAAAGCTAACCTATTTAACAATTTATTTGCCTCCATTTTTCTGAGCAGGGACCAGGTCATCCCCCCCAGGATCCCCGATGGTCCCAGGGGAGGCACAGCCAGGCCCAGGGTCAGTGAGGACCTAGCCAGGGAACTTCTGGTGGAACTGGACATGTTCAAATCAGCAGGTCCTGATGATCTCCACCCCAGAGTGCTGAGGGAATTAGAGGTCATTGCGGGACCCCTGGCTCAACTTTACGAGCACTTGTGGTGCTCTGGTGAGGTGCCAGAGGACTGGAAAAGGGCCCATGTGGTCCCCATTTTCAAAAAAGGGTGGAAGGAGGACCCAGGAAATTATAGGCCTGTTAGACTTACTTCGGTCCTGGGGAAGCTCTTTGAGAAAATTATCCAGGTGCACAGCTGCGAGGGGCAAGCAGGAGAGTGTATGCATAGGGGCAACCAACATGGGCTCATTAGAGGCAGGTCCTGTCAGACCAACCTGGTGGCCTTCTATGACCAGGTCACAAAATCCTTGGACGCAGGTATCACGGTGGACGTAGTCTTTCTGGATTTTAGGAAGGCCTTCGAAACTGTCTCTCACCCCATTCTCATTAAAAAATTAGGAGATTGTGGTGTTGATGCCTACACAGTCAGATGTGTCACCAGTTGGCTGGAAGGCCGCACCCAGAGAGTGGTGGTGAATGGGTCATTTTCGACCTGGAGGGATGTGGGCAGTGGGGTCCCCCAAGGCTCAGTCCCCTCGGGCCCGCACTGTTCAACATCTTCATCAGTGACTTGGAAGAGGGGGTGAAAAGCACCTTGTTCAAATTCACAGATGACACCAAGATGTGGGGAGAAGTGGGCATGCTAGAAGGGAGGGACAGGCTGCAATTGGATCTGGACAGGTTACAG
>NW_005842676.1:289142-320309 GCF_000455745.1 Alligator sinensis | reverse complement strand
TGGCAGGGGGTCGGACTTGATGATCTGCTCAGGTCCCTTCTGACCCTACCAACTATGAAACTATGAAACAATGCTGAAATACCCAAAAGGATGTGTTTTATGGATAGGCTAATGTTTTGAATTGTTCTTTCTTTTTTAACCAGTTACAGTAGAATTTAATGGATTCACTTGTAGCTTCTGCTCTCCCCTCTGAAGAAATAGCAATGATGTCATGGATACCAGGTTTACCAGTCTCTTATCTGCATTTTTCCTAAAACCAAGTGACCTGTGCATATCTGTCCCTTCTCTCACATGACCCTTGAAGAATATTTCTACTAAGACTTTTTATCATCTTCTCCCAATTTACATAGGGCTGAGAAGATTGCTTGCTACTGTCAATGTTATTGCAACATGGATCCCTTTGAAGTAATGCCTCCCTAAACCAAAAAAGAAATCATCCCAACATCTTCAAGCATAAGTTTTAATGCACTGCATTACAAATTTTTAACCATGAAAAATGCATTCTTGTATGGAAAGAGAGTGACAACAAATATTATTGGTTTACTTTGCAAGATGTAGATGGCCTAAGCTGCAATACTAATGTTTTTCATTTCATCTTGTAAGATATGGAAGTTAAAGCAACCTCATTTTGCATTCCATGAAGGTTCTCATGTCAGTGTTGCAGGAGAACACAGAGGAATGCCTGAGGTCAGTTGAAACCGAATTCATTATTTTTTGCAGATAGTCAAGACTAACACTTTATGCAGCACATGCGCAGTGCACAGAGCATATATGAACTTTCCAGAGAGCTTTTCATATTCAAATCAGGTAAACTTCAAGCTATATACATTCATGAATATAGCAGTAATTACCATGCTCTAAGGACATGTTGAAATGACATTATCATTTGTCAGCAGGATACCACTGGCTGCTGTCATAGACAATTTACATTTAGCATCATTGTTAAATAGTCTGCTTACTAGTTTGTTAACGACCTGCAACAAACAATGATTTAAAGCAGTTCAGAATGTAGAACACTGCCTTGCTATAATTTTAAGAGTTATCTTAGTGGGTAGCAATGCTTGCTTCATAAAACAATGGCTAAATTAAAATAATTATTTTTTAATTAAAACTTTAGCTCAGTCTGTATAAAGAGATCTCACCCTGTGTTGGAGGAGGGTACAGAAATGTGTAGGGACAGAGAAAAATGATAGCAGTCAGGGCTATAAAGTTTTTATCAGTACTTTTTAAAAGTAAGATCAACATAACTCAAGAGTGGCTTGACTCCATTTGAGTAATGCAAGGGTTGCCAAATAATTGGCAATAAAATATTTTACAGCATCCTGAACAAACATATATTTTGTTTGATCCACATATTTTGTTTAATTGTTTGTGTTTATCAGCCTTTTTTGTGGTTATGGCAAAGTGGATTGCTGGTAGCCCTTTTTCTATGTATCCCTATGTGACAGGCTTGCCTTCCTGCACCTCACTCTGGGTAGAATCCGACAGCTCAACAACTGAGCGCCAAATCCCATTGCACTTATTAGAATCTTCATCGTAGTGGCGGTGTGATCTGGCCAGGATAGAACTAAGCATACTCAGTTCAATTGAACCAAAAGATGCATTCCAAGCCCAGAAATCTGTGGTGAAAATACATGGGGGCACATCATTTTGCAGTCACGCTTGACTCCTCTAACTTGCCTTGACAGCAGCTACTAGGTCTGAGCTGGGAGTGGGTCACCATAATACTTTCAGGTTTGGAGCATGCTAGACATGTGGCTAGGGCATGGGTGGGCAATTATTTTAGTTGAAGGACTGGTTAATGAGTTTTGGTTAGCTATCAAGGGCTGAAATGATAGCCCTGCCCCCTAGTCACCATCTTGGGACTGAAAGTACTGTTCCAACCCAACCTCTGCCACCAGAAGTCCCTCCCCTTGCCCTGGAAGTACTCTTTGTGTGTGTGCGCGTGTGTGTGTGGGGGTGGGGTGGGGGGGGTTGCCATCTTGAAACTGGAAAGAAAAACAAATCATATACTAATAGTCAAACATCTACGATAACACATTTTAATTTTATTTTTTAAATATTTGTGTCCTGATGTGTGTGTGTTTGCATAGCATATATAGAGGTGAATGCACAATAGCTCAAAAATAGCCTTACTCTTGAATATTGTAAGGAGGGAGCGAGTGTGGGGGGTGAGGCCGTGTGCATATGTGTGTGTGTGTATGGTGAGGTATGGGAGGACATGTGGGATGGGTTGTGACTGGATATGGCTGGGGGGGTAGGGTATGTTGGCGGGGTGTGGGTATGTGTATATGTGGAAGGTTGTAGAGGGGTATGGGAAAGGTGTGGGTTTGTGGGGTTTTTGCAGCATGAGGGAGGGTAGGGGGTGTGGTGACCCCGCACATACTCCCCTCATGGTGCACAGCCCCTGCCAGTGGTGGCAACAGCAGCAGTCAGCGGGCCCTCAGAGTGCTCATGGCCCATGCAGGTATAGCTGCCTGGCAGCATGCAGCTCCAACCAGTTCCAGGAGCTGCATGTGGTGGCAACGGGTGGAGTGAAGCCAGCCTGCCTCTATCTCATGGGTCTCATATACAGCTCCTGGGACTTGTGTATCACTGTGAGGAAGCCCTGCACAATGGAGCTGGTTGCCTTGTCCACTCCCTACCACCACATGTATCTCTTGAGATTCTGCTGGAAGTGGTGGGGAGCCCTTCTTCCTGCTTCCCAGCGGAAGGTGCATGCGAGTCCTGCACCTCAGCACCCCTGCACCTCACGTGTGGGTCCCCCTACCTCAGAGGCTCCACCGTGCATGGGAGTGTGAGTGAAGCATGCTGGATGAGCAGGGTACAATTAATTGGTGGGTGCCCATAGGCTAGATGAAATTGCCTGGTGGGCTGGATGTGGCCTGTGGACCATATTTTGCCTGCCCCTGGAATAGGGATTGAGCAGGGCAGGCTCCAGACTGTCTTACCCAGACTGTCTTTCACCTTTGTTAACCTGGCAGGCCAAGTGACACTTGGCATCAATATAACCTTCCACTTGAGGACCTTTGACTAGCAAGTTATTTGGATTGACTCAAAGCTTCTTCAAAATGAAGTACTATTTATTCATTCTCTCAAATGTACACAACACTCAGAAGAAAGGGTAAAAAATGATGAAAGGCTCAGTGCCTGGGTTTAAACTTGGACCTTATCTTTCCTTGTCAGTTTTTGCATGTAAACATTTCAGAAATGGGCAGATTTCATAAATATTTGACTTAATTCATAGTCTAGCAACAAACATGAGTAGAATCTGTATTAGAAACAACCAGAGGATTTAAGATCTAAGAAGCCCCTTCAGAACACGAAGACACTAACTGCCATCATTCTTGCTATTCCTGTTACGGATATCGGAGTGTTTAGTTTTCTTGTATTAACAGTTGAACATCTTTTTGAAACAATATATAAACTCACTATTTCAAAGAAAAGGTTTAAGAATAAATATCCACCTTGCAAAATCTTAGGATTTGCTGGTACCTCATGACTTCCAGTTGTCTTTTGCAGTTTGGGATGTTAGAATCATGGAAAAATTTAGTCCTGCATACTTTGTTGTGGTCACCTTAGGGATAGAAAAAAATTCCAGAAGTGTATCTGACTTGACCCCAGCTGTTGCACTCATAGCAGTGACTAATGGTCATGTCTTCTGAATACAGAACATATGTGGTTGCTGTTAAATACTGTAAATATGCATATTGTGGTTTATTACCTTAACAATTTCTGTAAATGTGTGTATAGAGTATGATAGGTGATAAAAGGATAAGAATGACAAATACTAGGGGTTTAAGATTCCCTGTGTGTGTTTGTTCTGCATGACATTTAGGGTTTCCAAACCAAATACCTTCAAAGTGTCAAAAACATTTTGCAATATGTGTAAAATGTAAATCTCAAATACATTTTATGGAATTTCCTTAAAGTGGCATTAATCCCTATATTAGCCAAAGACAAAAACAAAGTACAAGCATTTCAAGTAATCTCTATAAGGGGAGAAAACACACTGCCAGATTTCTAACCATGGTGTTACACTGTATGTATGCAGACTACAGGCTGGGTACTGCAAACCCTTATCCACATGAATTCCAATTACAATACTTTGCATCACTCAGATGAGTACAGGTTTGACAAATGAAGGGTGTCTCTAGCTCCAGAAATCCTTCATCTGAGCCAATTTTTGTCAGGTTTGGTGAAAGCCTTTAGAATTACAATATTATCACACCATCACTTAGGATAATTTATAGGCTACACAACCTCATGCACGATCTTGAGTACAAAGACTACCTTTTTCACACAAGCAGTACGAAAGGAATTTAAAGAAAGAATATTTGTTTACTAAATGCAATGCTAGACAGCATGACTCTTAGGGCACTGACCAAAGTGACATTTGTCTTGTGATGAGTTCCTTTAAAGTGCTCTACAGCTGTGCCCTGACAGAAGTGCATTGCTGCTGGGCACTTTAAAAGTGACCAATTGCATGATAAATTAACCCTCATTTAAGGGTCTTTTAAGCATTGAAGGTCTTGTACCCAGACGGGTGGTACTGTTGTGCTCCATGTGAAAGCTGGCAACAGATGAAAATAACAAAGGTCAGGTTATCGTGAGGTGGGACAGCATATTGTCTTAGTACACCATAGAAGACACAAAGTGCTATTTGCAGATGGTGCTAGCAGAAAGCCAGGTGTTGGTGAGGACTCTAGGCAGAGCATCTGTTGAATTGACTAACTGTGGTTGCATGTATCAACGAAAGGATATTTTATCAGGAACATGAGCTCTGCCAATTGTTTTCCCCTGTTCATTATGATCATCTCTGTCTTTTTTAAGTGTCAGCCAAGTGTTCTTTAACATAAGCTGATCTTGGAAGAATAAGCCATCATGAGGGTACTGCTGTATTTGTAAATGATGAAGGACAGGTAGAAATTGGTCTTTTGTTGTCAACTGAGTCCAGATAAAATCAAGAATTCATTTAATGTAGCTTACGTTGACACTGAAAAGGACTAAGAAGAATTGATCCTTGTGGGACTCCAGAAGCATAGAATCTACTAGTGTAGGTAAAGATTCCTATCACTACTGTTCTGGGAAGGGAAACTATTTTAGCATCACCCAAGAACAATCCCCTTCCCCCTCCCAAATCTCTGAGTATCATCGTCAGTTTTGTCACATGCTTCACAGCATTTCAGAAGAAGAATAGATGTCCAGTCCACTTCCCATTGACATAAAATAACGAACAATTAATCTCAGTTCATTAAAGTAGTTTTAGTTCAATGCGTTGGACTGAATTCAGACTATGCCATGTCTCAAATATTAATTTCACTTTGATGAATTTGTAGTTGGATTCAGGCTTGTTCAAGACAGGGAAGTTTGATACTTGTGGGTAGTAGATAGAAAAGGGTGGGATTTTTTTAAAATGTTGGTTAGACTATAAAACGTATGAAAAAGAAAGGGACAGCTTAGAAAGTAATTTATCAATGACATTTTGGGATAGAAAAATAATTCTGTATTGCTTCTGTAACCCGGGTGTCCCCAAGTGAATGCCCCCCTCTCACCAATAGAAGGAGAAAGGCAGCAGGGCACCCATACTCGGGGTGGAAACTGTAGTCTACTCACAGTTCCCTCCCACCTATCATGTCTCTATAGAGGAGGAACAGAAAACAATGTTTTAACCAAGTACAAATTTAATATATAAGAACTGAGGTGAGTATTTACAGGTTAAAAATATATATAACTATAACTAAATACATACCCATATACAAGCAGGTAAGCATAATGGACCAACTGATATGAACAGGTAAGTACAACAATAAATGACACTCTAAAATACAAGTTGTATAGTTAATAGTTAATAAACACTCCAAAGATACACGCGCATTTCAAACAATCAATAAAATACTCAAAAATATGAGGCACAAGATTTCTTTATGCGTCCCCTCCTTTAAAAGGTCCCTTCCTCCTGCCTCTCCTAGTGAGGCTACCCGCCCCGAAGTGTCACTACCCGGTGGAAGACCCATTGCTCACTGACTTACATGTCCCAAGGAGCCGGGTATGGGGTTGTCCATAAATTGCCCTGGTCTGGGTAATGTTTCTCCAAGGGAGGGCTCAGTTTCAGGCCTCAGGGGAGTGGCATGACTTGCTCACACATCCCAGTGGCTCAACCCTTTTCAGGGGGAGTTGTGGGCCTGGGCTGCTTTGTGCATGCCCAGGGCCATGCCACTCTGAATACTGTTCCCTGTGCTCAGGGACCACTTCATTCCTGGGGCCCTTGCAGACCCACTGCAGGGAATAGGTCCCAGACTACTTGGCCCCTCCTTCTCCAGGGCTTTACGCCTTGCAATGACTCACCCTGCAGTAGCGCCGGCTCCCATGCCCAGCCTCACTCAGCGGTTGGAGACCCGAGCCACCTCGCTGCAGCTCCCAGGGTCCCGGTCCCTTGCGGACCCTCTGTGCAATGATAGTTGCACCGCAGCCCAGCCTCGTGCTGGGGTTGGAGACCCAAGCCACCTCCCTGTGGCTCCCAGTCCCTTGCGGACCCTCCATACCACCCGCACCACCCACTGCTTTCGTCCAGTGGTGGAATCTTTCGGGCTCTTCTGGGCAGCTGAATATGCCCGCTGGGCAGCTCTCTCAGCTCTTCTTGGCCCTGGGACTTCTTCCTCCTTTGTCTTTCACTAATTGCACCGCATGCTTGGCACACAGCTTCTTATATCCCCTTCTGTGGTTCATTTTCAATCTGGGGGCAGAGCCCATCAGGAAGCTGCAACTGCAGTTCCCAATTAAGTCCGCTCCTACCCCCCACTCTCAAGTACAGACAGAGCAGATTCTCCTCCTGGCTCCTCCCCTGCCTGCCTCTGATTGGCGGGCTTTGCCCCACCAATCGCATTCACTGTTTCCTAAGCCTGGAGAGTCAGGCAAAGCCTGGCAAGCCTGACACGCTTCAAAAGCTTGAAAGATATTTCCAGAAGAATACTTAGAAAGCAAAAATTGTATTTGTCAGCAAAATACACAGTGCAACATAACAATTGCATTGATGGGCTGCTATGATAGCACATGTGGATAGCTTCATATAGAACATACCTCATAGATTTCATAGACTTAAGGGGTGGAAGGGACTGCATGAGATCATTGGGTCCAGCCCCCTGCCCAAAGGGCAGGAAGTCAGCTGGGGTCAGATGACCCCAGCAAGATAATCATCCAAACGTTTTTTAAACATGTCCAGAGTGCCTCCGCGTTTAAGAAAAATACCTCTACATGTTAAACCCCCCCCAACAACAAAAAATCTAGATACATTTGTCAAATGATTGCTGTAATTACATTAGAGATATTAAAATTGATGTGTTCTGTAGTTCATATTAATGTTGCTGTACCTTTAAAAGTATTATAAAAAACTATAAGCAAGAGAGTGACATTTTAATAAACCAACATTATGACCAAATGTAATTTATACCAATGCCTAGTAAATCCCTCTTCAATATAGAGATCTGATTACATTGGAAAGAATCAGTCAATCTTAATAAGGATTTTCAGGGTATTTCCCTTCCTCTCTCCCCCCCAACCCCTCCCCCACCAAATGCTAGCAGAGGTGATCCTCTCTCTCAGACATGGAATAACAGAAAAGGCAAAATTATTATTAGAGATTACAGTTTATTCCTGAGGCATTTTTATATTGCACTCATCACTTGTTTACCATTCATGTGGCTTTTGTTGCCTGCCTATTGACATTAGCTTCTTAAAAATGTCTTTGCAATAAATATTTACATTTTCCTTGTGTATTAAATCTTATGTTTAATGTTCAGCTTCTATTAAAAGGAAAATAATTTGATAGAATCCTTAAAATATTTTTTGAGAAAACTAAGAAACTGGGTTTCACATTCTCCATCAGTTTTAAACAGGAAGGAAATAAGGCAACCCTTCTTTGAAAGATGCAGAATTAAAAATCTGGCATTGGTAATCCCTTGATTCAAGGATGATCTCTACCATGGCTCATTGATGGGTTTTGACATGACTTAAGAGTCCAATCCTTGAGCCACAGAGCTGCCTGCACAGTTGCAGAACTAGGCCATATGCTAGGATTTCTCTTGTTTTCCTTTCTTCAGTCTCTCTTCTCTGCTTTGAGGGTAAGACACTTTACCATGAATCGGCTGCTATTTGGTTGAGGTTGTGGTGCCCCTGGAATCAGCTGACAGCCAGCTCCTTCCAGCTCTTGATGTTGGCATCCATGTTCTTGAGGTATGCCTTCAATGTGTCCTTGTTGCAATTCCTCCAGCCACCATGAAATCTCAGGCCATTACTAAACTGGGAGTAGAGCACTTGTTTTGGGTGTCAAGAGTTGGGCGATCTAGTAAAGTTGGTGCTGGTAATAAAAAGGAGGACTACTTCCTACATTATTATTTGGACAGTAGTTCCTAAAGAGTTATGTCCTATACCCCTATTCTCAGAGGGTTATTATATTATATTAGTAAAACTGGTGCAGCTCTGTTGCACAAGGGAACAGGCTGAAGTGGAGCTTATGGTATAGTGAAGGTCACTTGCACACCTGAATGAAATATTCAATTCCTAATCCTGAAGTGCTAATGATAGAACAGGTGAAAACTGTCTAATACCTTGCCTTTGCCACTGAAGGATCAAGTCTATGACACAGGCCGCACTTCCACTGGTGCAGGATTTATTTATTTTTTAATAAAAAGTAGAGATGCATGTGAGTTGCTATTATGGTATTTATTTGGTAAATTCTAATAATTCTTATTTGGCAGATAAGGCTACAACTTCAATCTCCTCATACACTAGTTAAAGCTTTGTACCAGTCATTACTGTTTCACCCAGGCTCCATTATGGGCATATAGAGGTAAACTGGAATTAATGCCACAGCCCAGTACCATGTTTTGTCTGTTGCTTACAAGTGGAGAAAAGTGCTGTAAAAGAGCAAACTCTCTCAAAACCTTGGATCATTTATTTCTTACTAGCTAAGGTAAAAAATAAACCCAAGTATTGCTATCTATACTATTTATATTACTATGCTATTTATTTCCTGTGTCCACAGTAGCAAGTGCTGGTTCAAGCTCACTGTACATAATGTTGAAAAGAAAGTTTCTTTTAGTAATTAGCATGTGTGCACATGCTGTGAAATTGAAGGAAATGAGAAACAAGGCATAATACATACCTACTTAAAGGAACCGCATACAAAGATGGATCTTGCAAAGTCAACTCATCTGCCATTAATAAAACACCATCTGCCATTTTATGGCACATATACAAGCTGCAGCAGAAAGATGCCAAGGTAATTTAGAATTTCTTACTGCAGCCTAGGCCAGAGCTAATTTCATTCAAAGGATAAATGAGGAAGTCTCTCTTTGCCAACTGACAAAATGTAATGATTCATGATTAATGAAACCTTTTATCCTGTATAGGCCTCTCCTTTAAGCATGCTTCATTGTTATCAATGGAGTGAGAGAAATTGTGCTTTCAAAAAAATGAACAGAGCAGAAAATACAACCCACACTCATACTGTGAGGATCCACTCATTGAAGAGAGGAGAAAAATAAAATGATTAAAGACTGGTGTTTTCTTCTGCAGAATTCCAGAACCACAATCTTTAAAATGAAAACAACTTGCCTACAGGTTTGAGACAAGTCTGATTCTGTAGATTCAGTGTGGGGCCAGATTCTTCTTGAAGGAAAATTTCAGGAAAACCCCAAGTTTTGTTTTGTTTTTTAGAATTGGAGGCTTATGGCTATTTTCCCACCTTCCCTTCCTGTTTCTTACTGCTAAGCAGTAGGAAAACAGCAGAAATGGAAAACTCTGAGAGTTGGTGATATTTCCTTCTTTCAGAAAGGGACACTGTCAAAGATTTTGATCGTTTTCAAAATGGCAAAACATCAGTGCAAGGAAGCAGGCTTCTCTTCCACTGTCTCCTGAGAATAAGAGTCCTGAAAATCCCACTCTGTCTGTTACATTTTGTTTTCCAACACTTGCCAGCTGAGAAACTTGCTTAAAGTCCTATGGGAAAACAGAATGTCTTGATAGGCGAACCTTGAAAGGCAGTTTTCTAGCAGAAAAATTCCTACTTTTCAGTCATCTCTACTTGCAGTAGTGCTCACTGTTGGAGTTATTACAGCTCCCTTGGAAACCATGGGAGTTTTACTGCTGACTTCAATGGGTGCAAATTTTGGCTTTTGATAATTCCACCTCCTATACACAGAGCTGCTATCAGTTTCATTTGGAGGGGAATAAATAATAAGCTTGTCAAAGTACATGCAACAGTTGGCCCTGTCAAATGCACTTGCCAGTTTTGACAATATTCTTCTTATTATATGTATTAAAACTGAATTTACCATTATTTTGGCATAGGGAAGAAGTTGCTTTATTATGTTAATTCTAAGACCTTGAAACTTCTGACACTGAAGTTGTTGTTTAATCCAGTAAATAGGGAAGTTACACATCTGAGAAAACCAACACATTTGTTAGTTATTCCTTCTAATGTGGTTAATATCCTTAGGTAAAAAGGTCGACTGACTATCCCTTGGCTTGCTCCATTCATAGAATATATTACACTCTTCTTTTTATTAAGAGCCACACAAGTTGGACATGCAAACAGATTCACTGCCATCTTGCTGAAGGTGGCACTCCTGTCTCATACCAGTGTCTTTATAAAGTCACAGTTCATTTCAGTGAGTTCCACTCTTCAACATTATACCTTTATTCAAATTGCTTGGCAATGTTGCAGCCCAGTAATTCTGCACTTTGCATTTTGAGTTTCTCAGACATCAACTCGTATTAGCATTAGCTCAAGGTTGAAGCAGTTACACCTTAGAACAAAAAGCCTTCTCCGACTGTCCCTCACCTGCACAGTTGTGACTTGCCACTAGAGGGCATGTGAGCAGAGACCTGACTAGGAACTACAGGTATGAGTTGCCACTACAGGGCTGGTGAACCAGGACAGGCTTCTATCCAAGTCCTAGGTGGGGGGTGTGTGAGAGATGGATTGGGTGTGGGGAGGGTTGGGGAGGCAGGAACATGAAGATGGGAGGCAGAAAGTTAACTGGATAAGCGTGAGTAATGAAATGGGAAGTGGAAAGGAAATGGGGGTGGGGGAAGGGTGATGAAATGGAGGAAGTCAGTCATTAAAAGATAAGATGAAATGGAGTTAAAAAATTAAAAAGAAATAAAGAGGAAGTAAATGAAAGAATGTCTCATGTTTTAATAAAATCGGATTTGAGATTGGAGTGTGGGGGGTGTGGGTCAGGCTTCTTAAGGTGGCTGGGAAGTGGGAGTGGTGACAGAAGGTGCTTTTGGGGGGAACTACTGCCCCTGCCCCAGGAAGGAAGCCCCAGATAATGGGGACCCAATCCAGTCCATTACCTTTTCCCCCCTGCCTCACCTAGGCCCCACTTCTGGACCTGTCTGTGCCCTGTGACCT
Source organism: Alligator sinensis (assembly GCF_000455745.1). NCBI lineage: Eukaryota > Metazoa > Chordata > Crocodylia > Alligatoridae > Alligator > Alligator sinensis. Next base: position 308,890 of record NW_005842676.1, on the reverse strand, counting down.
GGCTAGCAGGCATATGCTATGCAGGCTGTTTGCACAGGGTTGCACCAGTGGGGGGTGGGAATGTCACACCCCCAGGGGAAGGAGGGGGAGTTAACTTTGTGGCAGAACCACCCCCCAGGCAGTAGAGTTCAGGGGATGGAAAGTTTGTCCACACAGAACAGAAGGGTGGGGAAGGGAAACACTGCATCCTGGGATGCCAGAGGACTGAAACTTGGGTGGCTTATCTGTAGGGAGTGGCCTCACATTAATGGAAGATGATCTGGATAACACAGATCAGAGATAAACCTGTCCTGGAGTGGTGTAACTTTAAGTTGCCTAAAGGGCACTTAAAACTAGTTTCAGGTGTTAATATGTGGACAATCTAGGGGTTAAGAGCTCCAGGAGCCACCTAAAATTAAATGTTTAACAAAGCCCTCTGATCAAGTGGGAAATGGATTAAATAGACTTACCAAAACTGGAAACGTGTGTAGGTAGGTAATCAGGGAATTAAAATCAATTACAAACAATGCAATATTTGTAAGAGCCTAGAGAGAAAGAGTTTTAGGGTAAATACAAAACTTTTTATTGTTCAGAGACAGTATTTTTTAAAAAGTCCTGTAGCACAACTGCAATGTTTGTCGAAGTAACCTGTAGCCTATGAAAGCTCATGCCTCGCTGAGTCTGTCTTTAAGGTGCCACCCTGCCCTGATACCTGTAATTTATGCTGTTGTGCAAGCCTTCTAATTGTAGATGACGTCTATCTGGAATAGCTGCATAGGGATCTTGATCCCACTAAAACCAAAAAAGGGAGTGGCTTTCAAGATTTTAATGTTGTTCCCTTCTTATTCAGGGTGTGATATTAGATATGGATTAAAGACAGACAAATCTGCAGTTCATTTCGCAAACCATGCTGGTCAGAATTTGGTCTTTAAAGGACAGTTCAGATTTCAACTTCAAAGCTCAACATTTTTGGATAAACAATTCACATTTTTGCTCATCTTCTATGAGAGATTAGCTAAAAATCTCCCTATAACACATGTTATAATAAGGTGGGATGTTGAGAAGGTATCCATTGAAACTGTCTTCCAGGAAGAGGCCAATAATACCAGAAGACTTGCAATTGACCAAGAGTTTCTTGAAATTTTCTTTAAAATGTTTATTCCATCATTTTTCTAAATTTAGCACAGAATTCTGCAGCCACTCCAGATGTGGAACCGTGCCACTGCTTCAACATAAGTTCTTTCTGTGGAATAATAGCAACTACAAAGTAACAGACGCACAAAACTAGGAGTGGGGGGAAAAGACGATATGGAATTGTTAGAACAGATATGTCCCTGTAAAAAGGAGAAACGTTTATATGCAGGCTTTATTTTCCAAAGTAAAATTATCCTACATTCCAGATGATGTGGCCAAAACAGGAGCTGAATAAATCAGCCCTGCAAAAATAACTGTATTTGTCCCAGGCAGTTTGTGGGTTTTTTTTGAACAAAAATAATTATTCTCTCCATCATCAGCAACTTAAGTGTTGAATAAATGGTTTTAAGCCAATGCTAGCAAGCTTGCACAATGATTTTACTTGTCAGGTTGACATATCACTAAGCTGCTTTGGAAATAAATACAATAGCTCTAATTGTTTTCTTATTAACTAGAAGTTTTGATGAATAATTACTGATGACAAAGGCTTTCAAAAATCTCAGATTATAAAGCTCCTGTAGGCATTATTCCCTTCATAACCTAACTCCAAGTTCTCAAATGAGTTTCCCCTACTTTACAAGTCATCAGTCTCTTCAAACTGTGCAAAAGCTAAGATGCTGACAAAGTAATAATAATAATAAAAAGCAATCCAAAAATAAATTATCATTTCACTGCTACTCCTCACTCACAAGTTAAACCACAGACTAATATTAATTTTCCTCTTCAGGGCTATTTCAGAGTCCAGCAATTATTAGTTCTGTTACATGGTCCTAATGTCCAAGCCCAAACACATAGTCTATCATGCCTATAACATATCAAGGACAATTCTGCATCTGGCAAGAGAAAGCTCATAAACAAAAATAGAACCTCTTCTGCAAACATGGTCTTGTTCTTGACTAGTTAAAAAACCCCCAAAGATTAATGTAAACTCTATTGATTTGACACTGGACAGAGATGGGGACCTGCAGCAAGGGTGCAGTATTAATGCTCTCACATATCCAACCCTATATTCCTTTTCTGTAACAGAGCCCACTAAGATGGTTCCACCTTCAGGAACAAAACCAGGACCAGAGAGCTAATAGGGGCTTTTATTCTATTTTACTTTAAACTCATAGGTTCCCCTTCTCTTGAAAGTGATAAACTTTCTTGAATTGGCTCTAGCTGTCAGTGGAACAATGTGTGTTCTCCAAATACCTTGCAATGCACTGGGAGACAATTCCCTTCACAAAGGTACAATTTAGGCCAACGTAGGTCACCTATAAGATTTAGTACAAGATAAGTCAGATGTATCAGCAATTCTTGAATATGGAACACCCTATGGCCAAACTTCAGGAGGCTTCCATTGAGGAATCCCTGCCCACTTTTATTTATGCTGGGCCACACCTGAGGGTTCAAATGTAAGCTTTAATAAAGGTTTGTCTCCTTTCCCTGGGTCTGCCTCCTCTGCAGATGCAGGGCAGAATCTCAGCCTTCATGTTTTTTCCTTTTCTTTCCAGGCATCTGAAAGCACTCTACCTTCTTCTTACAATTACATACTTTCCCGCAACCACAGTTAATTTATGATTTTGGATTGATTTCATTCAAAATTTAAATATTCAAATTTAAGAGATTCTACAAACCTAATGCCCCAAGAGAGTTTGCCAAATAATTAGCGTGACAAAAATTAGCCGAAGCAACATACCTCTTGATCCAACTATGCAGCTGGATAATCCAAAGTGAAAAAAACAAAAACCAAAATCAACCAAACAAAAAACTCCCCAGCAACTATCCATTCATTACATCCATGGTATAAAAACATAAAAATGTACCATCTAAAGTAACTTTAAGATTCAACAAACATCCTTTAAGAATAGTAGGTCTTCAAACTTCTAGAGCACTTATTCTCAACTAAGGTGCCATGGATCCCTAGAGTGCCATGAGATCCTTTCAAGAGTGTTTCAAGGTGCCATGCGATGTACTGTTAGATGTGCAATTACAATCCACATGCTAAACCCAGAGATCTCAAGTAGGAATTCATACTGTTAAAAGTATTCTGAGCTGTTGTGGGCTTTCTGATTTGTATGCAACAGAAGAATTGCTCTATTATTTTTCTGTAGTCAAAAAAGAGTGAAAACTAAGGGTTGGAATTTTCTAAGGGGTACCTTGAGGCAAAAAGGGGTGCCTTAAGTCTAAAAAGGTTGACCACCACTGACCTAGAGCTTGAGGGAACACAGAGCTTTCATTTTAAGTGAAGAGTAGGAAATTCAGAAAAAAAATGTTCAAAGAATTGCCATCTATTCCTGAACAAACTGTTAAAAATTACTTCCTTGCCCCTCCTTTACCATATCTGTACATAAAAGCTGATCCCAAGCTGGAATTCCTATTCCACAAGAACCAAAAAAAAGGGAAGAATCTATTCTGTAACTAAAAGTAGAATTAAAAAAAATACTAATTGTTTTAAGAGTGATTTGACTTATTTTATTTCAAAGCAAATATTCAGCCTAGGATCTCAGGCTCTAAGGTTCTTAGCTCAACTGAACTATCTCAGAGCTTCTAGTAGAAGGATGGAGAACCGGGGACCTAGAAGCCCTGGGAGACATCATTCAGCTGGGTAGCTCAGAGCTCAGGCTGCTTGACTGAGTTTCATTACTAAATGAGAGGGGATTCAAAACCTTAAACACCTAGCATGAATCAGGGTTCCTAGGGCTTCCATGTTCCCTGCTAATGAGCTGGTAGCCATGTCTCAGCAAGAATCAAGGCTCCCAAGGCATTCGGGCTCCTGGCTCTAAGGCAGGGAGCATGGAAGCCCTTCACTGGGACAGTCCATGAACCTAGAGACCTTGGAAACTTGGGGCAGCCAAACCTGGAAGAGTTAACCAAGGATGCAATCTCTGAAAGTCCAGGCTCCTAGCAGTCCATCAGACAGGAAACTTAGATCTGCCTGGGCAGATATTTGTCAAACTGGCTTGGTTTGGGTTTAAACCTAGGGGTTTCTGGTTTGAGAGTCTTGCTCCTCCACAAAGGGTCATATTGATCACTGTATTTGGGCTCAGGAAGGAATTTCCCCTTAATTCAACTTGTATAGACCATGCATGTTTTTGCTTCATCTACAGGGTGTTGCATGAGACTTTTCCTAAGATCTTCTGAGATCATATGAACATATATTAACCAACAATTTCCCAGTCATTACAGTAACAGGTCATTGCCAATGCCCTCATCTCTCCTCCTTTGACCTATGACATATTATAAGGTGTTGGTGTTTCAGGTATGGTGTCTTTCTGAGAAATGAGGGTTGGCAGGGAGATCATAGGGATTCCTTAGGTTAATGACTGCCTGTGAAGCTAGGGGATTCAATTCAATAGCCTGGGAGGCCCCTTTTAGTCCTACATTCCTATGTTTCCACAAAACATTTTGGTATCGATAAAGCAATATTTGACAAAAATGTCCACTGGAAAAATCCTCACTAACTCTACTCATTACACGTCTTCCAGGATGGTTCTTCCTTCTATAACTACATGTAGCCAGTCACATAATCAGATCCATTCCAGGACTAAGAACAAAGTGAGTGTAGGCTTTCACCTTCCTCTACCCTCATCAATAACAACAGAAGCTGGAAGACTGCCATATTAATGAAGCTGCACAAGGTGAAATCTCTTCTTTACTATTCTTTTCAAGTCAAATTTCCAAGGAACAGCCTAGAAAATCACAAGGAGTGCATATAAAATAAGACTACCTGGAGACAGCTTTAATTTGTATAGAAGGCTTTATGTGACTATTTAATCTCCTAACAGCTGCTTTCTTAGGTACTCATTTGCAATAAATATATCACATGACATAATCCTTACAATCTTCCTAAACAAAGAGTGAATTTTTAAGTGACTCCATACCTAGTGATATTGAAGTGGCACCTACTGGTATTATTATAGCTAAGTATCTGAAATATACATTATTGTCAATGGAAATTTTGTACACCCTTTTCCTCTTCTTCCCCTTCAAATTGTAACATCTTATGATATATGCCTGGAGACGAAAGGCTAAAACTACCAGATGTGCTCAAGTCATTTAGGTGCTTTTGAAAATTTTACTTAGTGTCTCTCCACAGACCAAGTTCAGTGAAATGCTTGACAGAAATACTAACCTCTCCACATCCCTGAAACAAGCAAGAGTGAAAAGTTCATTGAGAAGGGATATCAGTTTCCCTGTCCATAGTATCTGATGAAGAAGGCTGTCATCTATGAAAATTTATGCCTTACTGAGTCAGATAGTTTCTAAGACTGTGGATGCAAGTATACAGACATTTACTCTCCCAAAAGAAACTCTCCTGGAAATAATTTAATCCTAGTTGTTCCCAGGTTATTTTTCTCCCAGAGCAGCCACTTCTGGGAGAAAAATCCTGAATATCTGGAGCCCTTGTGGTTTCTACTGAGAGACTAGCAACTCTCCCAGTAGAAACCAAATGTCTATATGTGGCCTTAGGTACCACCCTTCCCTGCCCTCTGCCTGACTTCAGACTAACATGGCTAACTTTGTCCCTGATGGAAGTTTCTCCAGTGTGGGTTTTTGTCCTCTAGGTATCACAGTGAAACCGATAAGTCATTTTGTATAATCTAGAAGATAGACAGAGGACAGTAACTATTTTTTGACCCAAACAGTAGCTTCTCACTGTACATACCTCTGCTTTTAGAAAGCCCAGTAGCTCTAAAAATATAAACTCAGAATAAGGGAACATGAATTTGTTACATAAATCTGACACACAAAATTGGCAGCCACCTTGGAAAGCTGGGCTTTGCTTCACTATCAGCCAGATATAACTCAAGCTTCTGTAGTAACCCAAGTCCTCTCTCTTCATGTATTATCAGTGCCCTTAGCCATAGGAAACTAGCTACTGAAAACCTATAGATTTTCACAGCACGGTGCTTTTATACTCACAGAAAATCATCATATTTTTGCACTGATTTCACAGTGATTTAATGGAATGTCCCTAGATATATGCACTTTCCCCATTAAAAAAAGCTAATGAAAATAAGAACATAAAATATCCTCTCCATTTTTCATTCATCCTAATGCAGTTATGTATTGTAGAGACTTTTAAAAGAGATAAATCAAGCTATAAACACAATGTTTGATGTGACTGACACCAACATGTTAACAAGTGAGTTCCCTTAAAATCTCCAAAAGGCAAGTGTCTTAGTGAAAGAAACAAAAAAGTATGGCTTTTCAAAATAAGCCTACACAATTTCTGACCTGTTAGTGTATTCTGGAGGTCAGAAGAACTTCACATAATGGAGATACTTGCCTCCTTACCCCTAGAAAACATTACCAAGCAGGGCTAAGAAACACACCAAGACTGGGAAAGACCAATTAAGCTAGTTGATCATATGTGTATGGTGAAAAAAGACAATATACTTACTTTATTACTTGAACAGAAAAGAGTAGAACATTTCAATATGCAGCTAAGAAATTGTATCATTTTACTAAAATAATTTTCCAAGAAGCAAAGTATTTTTTAACAATAACAGACTTGGATAACTGTTAACACCAGATTTCATTTATCATTGTACACTACAAATAAATAGATGGTATGTAATACAGCTATTATTAATGTTTGGAAAATGTAATTACTACTTTTATTTTTTTCTCTGTTTGCACTACTTCAATATATAACCAGTCTTTCATAAAGCATATTTTTGGCATAGAGTAGTTTAAGGTATTGACATCTCACTAGCTGGGGCAGACTTAAAGCAATAGAATACTACTTTAGATCCTGTAGATGTGTAATACAATAGTATGTCATCTTATCTCACAAGTACCACGAGAACAGCTAGTATGTATGGGTAGAAAATAAATTGTCAAGAAATATAATTGAATATAATACTTTGTGACATACACATTGTCTCATAGATTTCATAGTCTCCTGGACTTTGCTGCAGAAACTAGCTTCTTTAGCATCAGTCGGGTGGGAGACTGAAAGAATGGATCCTTTCCCTTTGCTAGATACTTTTCTAAACCATTTTGATTCATTTCTGTATATTTCATAACCTCAAACTCAACATGCGAGTGGGATATGTTAAGATTCCCTTTCCTGTTCTGTTCTCAGGCTCAACAATACGCAGCAGGCAGTAGTCAATTTAGCAAGAGATCTTATCCATCACTGCTGAAAAAGTACAGGGTATTGACTGATGAATGGAAGATAAATCACAAGAGGGCTGTCCATTCAGGCAGGGCTGAATGACACTGACAGAACCCTGCATGAAAGCTCATTTTGCACTTGCCTGTACAATATGTCATTTGTACAGAGCATTGCTCCCCAATGATATCAGTCCCTTCTTGGTATGAAGCCCTCTCCCTTTATTGTCTTCAGTAAAGGTGTCCAATGGGTAAGAAGGGAAATCTCAGAGTGCTGGGTGTGGGGAGGGGGATGCTCTATTATGATCTAAAACTTCAAGTTCGCACAGATTTTGGCTTTGTTGTTTGCTGTAAGCTAAGCCAAACACAGCCATTTCTTATTGCTAGGGGGAAAGAGATGAAGGATCCAGCAGGTGAGATAAATGGATTTAATAGTGTGATTTATAGCCCCTTGAAAACATTAGATATATTACTGAAGTTTGTTACTGTTTGTTTCAACAATCTCTCTGTAGCTGATATGTCTGCAGCAGTACTTCCTAAAAATCCCCTATATTGTTTTTTTCAGACCCTTAACATCCAGGAAGCAAGTTCAACCTCCACTGGTTAGAACTGGCTCAGACCATAGCCCATCTAGCCCAGTATCCTGTCTCACACAGGGGCAGAGATGCTGGGGAGGAGGTTAAACAGGTCATGTCTCAAATTTCCCATCCCCTGCTATTCTCCCAATGCAGCTTCCAGCATTCAAAGTTTCAGGAAGTGCTGATACAAAGGCAGAACGCCCATCTACAACGTTCAATAACTACCAACGGAATTCTCCATGAAGTTGTCTAATCCATTTTTGAGTTGGGTTAAATTATCAGCATCCACAACATCTTATTATGGCATACGTTCCACAAGTTCTTCACACCACGTGTAATAAACAGCTTCCTTTTGTCAGGTTTAAACCTACTTTCTAATAGTTATGACCCTTCATTCTAATGTTCAGAGAGGCAATAGATAGTAAATCCATATCGACTTTCTCTGGATCATTTGAATATTTTGCAAACCTCTACATGACCCCCCTCCTCAGCCATCTCCTTTCTCTCCCATATGGAAGCCCCTCCATTCCTCTGGTTATCTTTGCTGCCCTTACTGTACCTTTTATAGTTTTTCTATACCTGAGGAAAAAAGGGATGCATATTCTGATCCACTGCCTCTTTCATTCAATTCTACATTGAGCATGTAGCATGATACAATATATTCCTGCAAAACAGGGGTGGATCCAACCAGGCTGCAGTGATACAGCTGCACCCCCATTTTAAAGTTTGAGTGGAGCAGGAAATAAAACCAACTGCCTGGGGAGGGGCAGCAGCATTTCTATTCAGACAGTGCTGACAGAGTCAATTGATTGCCTGGCTTTTTATAATGCACCTAATTACTGCCAATCTCTTCACTCCACAGGTGTTAACAACCTTGTCTCCTTTTTAATGGTCTTGATGTTCCATTAATCAAATTATTCTTTCTTCTGCAATTTTGTTGTCTGTTAGCCATGCCTGGTAAAATCTCTCATCTATTCCACAGACTGCTTTTGTTCTAGCCAAAAGCCTTAACTCAGGTGTGGTAATATTTAACTCAGGTGAACATTAATTCAGGTGTAGACATGATTGATAATGAAGTGTTGGATGCACTGTCAAGATACTCAAGAAGGCTAGGTTTTGTTTTATAAATCTGAATACGATACGTACATTTAACTATAATGACTACAGGACTAATAAAACAATATATTTTAACTATTTTGGCCTAATGTATTGTGCTTTTAAAATTAATATATAACCTAGCAAGTTAGTGCACATTCCAATACAGTTATATATGTTTTTACTTTGATCTTAAACTGAATAGTACAGCACTAGGCCCCTAACATATTAGTAAATCTTCTAGTTTCTCTTTAACCGGAGAAAAATGTGTCGTGTTAAATGATGCTTCACCACACCACCTGCATCCCCCTTTTCAAAATCGTAGATCTGCCCATGCCCAAACCATATCCAATCGCTGTAGTAAGGACTGAAATACTCATTTATGGGTGTTCAGTTACTAAACAACTTAAGGGTGCCAGCGTGGCTGAAGCATTAGAAACTACCTTGTCCCCAATTAATAAGATGAATAGTAGCCATTAGAATATATATTTTTTTATCTGGGAAGTTAAAGTCTGTGGCTTCATAGGAGTTGCCCCAATATAGGAAAATAGGAAGTAGAAGCCTGGAAACAAGTGCCTGAGGACAACTGCATGCATCATCATGCCCAACAGATCTCCTTTTTTCATATCTACCAGGGCCCATCATTTACTCCTAATATCCTAGCAGAGCCTTCAGAGCACAGCCTACACTGAGCAAACTGCAGATGATATTTCAACTTGCACATCAAAGAAGTTAGTAAGTGCCAATTAGTTACACCTGTGCAATCCCACTGATTGTTAGAGTGATGCACAGCTGGTACTGAGGGCATAATTGGAAGAAGATACTCTTGCACAGATGTGGCTATGGTCCCAATTTGGCTGGTAGTACCTTTTCCTTTGGATGTCAGCTTGGTATAGACCCTTCTTGACACTTGGAAATTTAGCAAGGTTATTAGGCAGGCAATTAAAGAAATAACTAAATAACATATAACCCACATAATATGTATGCTTCTAATCTTTGCCTATCTGCTGAGATAATTGTTCTGAATGGAGAGGCCATCAGGCCTCTTTTGCAGTGACACATAAGAACGTTGCTACAGAATCAGAATGTTTCACTTGCCTCAGTTTTTCTTTGTACAATGCTTGCCCTAAATTAAGCAAAACTACTCACTCAAATTATTAGACAATCCGAGCAAACTCAAAGAAAAGCAGAATCTGTTCAGGAGTCCGTTGCTGATACAGTTACAGGGCTATATTCAGAACAAGTGAGGACATAAGGCCAGCTCTATGGACTTGAGTTAAAGGAGAGTAACTAGAGAAAGTTCTCAGCCCTTAGCAATCAAATGAGTACTGGTTGCAAGGAAAAAAGAACCCATGCACTAATTAAAGTCTTAAATCTCTGTCAGAACCCGGGGCCAAATTCTGTGGCTCATAAAAAACCAAAGACACACAGACTACTGTGGTTGTTAATTAGACAGAACTCCTACAGAAGCTCTATAGAAATTTCTGGTTGTTTCAGGGCCACAGAACTGGATCCTTAATTAGGACTTTTATTTCCAAGTATAAACAAACTCCAGCTATTTATAGGCTGTATTTGTAATTTAAGGATGTTGTGATTTACATAAACTGCTAAGCTTCTCTTTTCTAGTAGTTGTTTAAAATTTCAATAAAAATGCCCTCTTACCTATAAAGATAGGTATTTTCACCTTTTATTTATACTGCATAAATGAGTCTTGGGCAATCTTAATTGGATCTGGTGCTACTAATACTGCCTAAATTTTTCTAAGTTACCAGTGCTGACATAAAAAGGGAAATTGAACTTATGTGTGCAGAGAAGCATACCTGTAAAGGAATAGCACTAGAGAAAACAAGAGACAGATGAACAGAGTATGCCTCATCATAGACAGCCATCTCCCAAAAAAATACTTGTCTCAGGAGTTCAGCAAAGGAGTGCTCTCCAAATAGCTCAGAAGGCCCTTTCACCAGGGCCTTGGTTCAAAGACCTTCACTAGTCACTCCTACTAACATATCACCCAGATTCCAGCCCAACGCCTCCCTGTTCAGCTGTCTTCTATTGTTTGTATCACCCAGCTCAAGGTATGCCCACATAGGTGTGCCACAAGGCTCCAGAGGGTCCCTTAGAGGAATAGTACATTCCATAAAGGTTCCTAATGACTAACTTTACTGAAAAAACAGAAGACAGCAATGGAATTACATATTTTATGGTGATTTTGCTTTTTTACTTGGCTTGGTTTTGTGCATGAAAGAGTATAATAAGATAATTATTTTTCCTCTGTCTGATCCTAAGGACACAAGAGATGGAACTGAACTAACTTAATTGGTAAATGTATTATTTTGATACACATGGCAAAAATAACTCTGTCTTAAAAACGCAGGTTACATAACTGGCTCCACTGAAAAATTAAATACTTGTTTTTGTTGCCAGATAGCTCTACTTTGAGTCTAGGTCAGCTGGCTTTATATTAGGTCAAGAAGCATCAAGTAGTTTATCATGTTTTCAGTTAAAGGTCAATTATTATAATCCTCATTACATACAAGGATGAGGAGGAGCCTCAATCTTTGAATCAATGAAAATATGATGGTATTTTCTTTGTCTCTATGGAAGCATTCTTCCTCTTGAATATTTAAAATATTCATCCTGTAACAAACTCTAAGGATCTTACTCTCAGTCCTAGTGGGAGGACTGACCAAGTGAAGACTCCAAAATCCAGCCCATCATTTTTGAGCACTGAAAATTAACTTTCCTTTTGATCTATGTACAGTAACACACAAACACAATCATACTATACTCTGGGAAAAGGGGAGAAGGTGAAACCATGAGCACGTACATGTGCTTTTGTTGCAATGCATCTTTATTTAGTAGGTTGCAATGCATCTGTTTTGTAGGTTGTGCAGCACTGGAGGACAAATGTGAATTTTAAGAGGATGTTGTAAAAACACTCTTGTTAGGAGCATTTCTGGGGGTCAACTTGGGTGATGGGACAAGAGATTAATTCAAAATCAACTGTATCAATATTACAGAATTTCTGTACAGAATTTGGATACCTCTGCAAGACTCCATTGGTACCCCTTATTGGTGCTTACATTTTCCCATGGAGCCTTCATTTTGCAGGTTACTAGTTGCATACTACTTGCTTGTACAACAATCTCAAGCATTTCTAGGAGTGGAAAAGCATAACCAATTAATATCCAAACATGTGTACCTTTAGCTTAAGTTTGGTGACTGTTTTTTTCAGTCTGTTATGAGATACTATTAAATATACATTTTTCAGTGCCTTTGGGAAAAAAATCCATTAATAGAATTTGCAGGTAAACCAACGTATATTTGCAAAGTCCTACAATGATTCATGCAGGAACACAATTACTGAAAGATCTGAAAGACCAGACTAACCCCTTGATTCTAGAAAGTCATCAGGAATATTTAACAAATGGGTCCCCAGAGCATTTCAGTAATTTCATTAAACTGAAACCTGGGAAAAAGGAAAGTAGATAAGTTTATACTGCTAGGCTGTATACAGACATTGAGGGAGGTTTAGGGGAGGTTAGACCATGTTAAAAATGGCCACCTGATCTAACTGAGTTCACTCAAGCGTGAACCTTACAATAATTAGGTAGACTGATCTAAGTTAAGTTACCTCCAAGGTACACTTAGCTTGGGTCTGGTGGGCTAACCTAACTGAACTTTTGTACAGTACCCAGTGCAGAAAACCAAGCTGCTGGCCCTGGGGCTGAGCTTTTCATACCCACTCCCTGGAACCAGGCTATTTGTAGTCCCCCAGCCTCTTAACCCATGTTCCCAGATGGACAACCCTCCCCAGCAGACCAGCACCACCCCCCTTCCATCTCACAGGCTGCTCCTGGTGTTAGTTTTTCTGGTGTTCATCAATGCTAGGAGCTGAGCAAGTAAGTTGTGGTGAGGGGAGGGGCAAGAGGGATGGGGAGGTTGTCTGGAGATGGAGGTCAGGGAGCTAAAAATAGCCCCTAGTCCCATGGGGTGTAGAAGAATGTTTCCCAGCCCCTACCCTCGCAGACCCTGTGAGCCCCCCTGATCTCGCCAAACCCTCCGGGAGCCCAGCAATGCCCCTATTGACCCTGTCTCCCCCCAATCCCTCCTGTGGACTCCATTGATTCCCCCATCCCCTCCAAACACACCACACCCAATCCCTCCTGGAGCCTGCTTGCCTCCCCAATCCCCCACTGCTGCCCCCATTCTGACTTACCTTAGATCAGGTGGCTATTTATAACTTGATCTAACCTCCCCAGATGTCTGCATACAGCCCCAGAAAACATAAAACTGATCACATCAACCAGAATGAGCTTTTGGCCAGTTTTCCTCTAGATCAGTCCAATCAGAGGGGCTATCAAATATGTTGAATTATGCTAAACAGATTTTGATAGTTTTAAGACTTACATAGAGGATCTGTGTTAAAAAATCATACAAGGTGCTGGGATAATAGGCAATCAGAGCTCTAGTGGAATCCTAGGGCATTTCTACATAAGCTCCAGGAGTTTGGGGGGCAGGAGGTGGTGGGGGACTTTAATTAGAGAGCTGGTCTATCTAAAGTGCCTGGAGTGTCTCATGTATCAGCATCCCTGCACTTAAAAATGCAGTGGGAGCACTTTATTTAAAGCTCATTGAAAGAGCTTTAGATAAAGTTCTCCTACCACCATTTTGAAGCACAGGGACATTGATACATGAAATGCTGGAATCTGCTGGAGCACAGTAATTACCATGCTTCAGCAGACTCTATTAATCAAGTCTGTTCCAACACGCTATAATTACAGCATGTTGGAGCAGCCATGCTGCTCGTGTATAGGCACCCATAGAATCCACTAAAATCCTAGCTCTTAGCTTAAATGTGGCCTACTTTACTCATTCCACTTAAACTGTACCTCAGCATACCTGTTGACAACACAGGGGGCTGGTCAGTATTTTTCAAAGTTTAATTAGACATCTGAAAGCATATATGCCAATTTCTATATTTACTTACTGGATACTATGCAACCCCAAAGATCTTAATATAATATCTGGGAAATGACAGTTCTATTGTCCATAGTGCAAGGTATTACTTTGAACTTTCCCTTTATTTAAACCCTGTGCCCCATCTATTGATGCTTTCAGACTTGCACTTCAAGTAGGTCTTATGGCTGAACACAGAAATGCAAAAGGTGGTACAAGCACTAACTCATCGGTAATTTTAGGACAAACTGGTGTTATTTCTTTTGGCTTTTTAACATGTAAAGTACAAATGAAAATAAGGTTTACTTGAAAATATGATCTGTTTGAACTCACACTTTCTTATGCCCTGCTGTTAATTGTTTTCTGTGATATTTCCTCTATCCCTGATATGTTCAGTCCAAATGACTTGGACCACAGAAAACAAAACAAAACAAAAATGCCCAACATATAAGTTTTCCAGAGAATAGCATGTTCTATGTGACTTAGTGCTGTATTCAATTCTGGTGTAACTGCCCGGATATGCTTAGGATAATTCAGTCCCTAATCTTTAATAGCAGCTATTGGGAGCTCGCTCTTTAAAATGCAGACAAAGCTACTTAAATGAGTGGGTGCAGTACATATCACATAGATACATAAGCTACACTTACCTCTCTATACTTTATTTTCTGCACCATAAACAGGAAATTTACAACCATGTAAACTCCATTAGACTCAGAAAGGTGACAGATTTAGTATAAAGGCAGTTATAAAATAACCTTCATGCTGCTAAATATTGGAGAATAAGTAATTCTAGAGTTATGAACAAGGATATCACACCCCAACAGATGTGACAAGTAAAGAAAACAAAATATAAAGTAACAGTTTAGACTTCTCCCTAAATGGAGCTCTTCACCTCTATCTCCTCATCCCTTTAAAATTCCACCCTTCTAATCTAAGTACATCCTTACATGTTAGTCATTAGCTTGAAGGCAGATATTCTAGTTTAAGCTGAAAAAAGGGTGATTTTCTCTCTGGAATTAGAGATGATAACACATAGATATAAAAAGTCCCTACACACCCACAAGATACCTTTCAGTCTTTTCCAAATAAGGTACTTGGGGTTGCAATTGAATAAATTGCAGTTACCCAAATGGGGGTTGTCACAGGTTCTCCAGGGGAGCGCCTGCTTGGAACCCCTACTTTTTATAGTCTCTGAGAGCACCCTGAAGCCAGCCCAGGCATACCTTCCAGAGAGGACTCCTTGGACTCCAAGACTTGGCCTTCTGGTCCCTGTCCCCCCTGGTTATCTATGCCCTCCTTGAGAGATCTACTTTCTGATTTAGTTCCTGGAGAGGGACATTACCTCTTCAAGGGGATGTAGTGCACTTGAAGTCATAGGCAACAAACTAAGCAGATCTTCTTAAACAAAAATAACCTTATGGGTCAACAGCAATACAGTAGGCAGAATAGTTTGGCCCCGAAACCCAAACAATCTGCCAGTTACGAGTCCCTGCTACTCTCTCTCCAGCCTCCTCTCCTCTTGTCTCTTCCTCCTCCCTTCCCATCTTCCCTCCTCTCTCTTGGCATCTCCTTTTTTCAAGACCCTCTCTTTGCACTGGAGTGCCTTCCCAACACCAGCAGGGTGAACTGTTCAGGTGCTAAACTACAATCCACTTGATGGGTCTACTGTTGCTTGATGAACCATTACCCAGTAAGAGAAGAGTAGGCAGATCCCCATAGCTCTGGTTCCAAACATATTTAACCCATTCTTTTCCAGTGTACAAGCTAAGCAGGGAAAGTGAGGCATAAAACATCATTATATCATGAACACATTTAAACTAGATAATGAATTATAACAAAATCATAGTCTGCCACAGGTGAGGTGTCACCTTCTCTATTTTTTAGGGGATGCTAATAATGTAAGAAATGCTACACTAGTCACACCACAGGTCTATGTAGCCTAGTATTCTGTTTTATAGTAGAACCAAGGGTGACCTACTGTCATCATCTCAAGAACCTGGATAAGTATCACCAACAACACCTTTGGAAAATCCTCTGCATCAAATGGGAAGAATGTTATACAAATGCCAGCAGCCTTGCTGAAGCCAGTGTTACTAGTATTGAGTCAGTGAGTCTCAAGCAACAACTTCACTGGATTGGACATTAGATGCAGATGCCTGACTCAACTTCAAAACCAAGTGCTCTAGCCCCAGTCCCAGCTTAGTAATGGCCTGAGATCTCACAAGAAGAAATGCTATAAGGACATGTTGAAGGCATACCTCAAGAAAACATGCTGACATCAAGAGCTAGGGGGAACTGACTGCTAACTGACTCCAATGGCACAGCAAGTTCAACCAAGAGGCAGTCTGCTTCAATGTAAAGTGCCTTGCCCTCAAAGCAGAGAAGAGAGAACAGTGGAATGAAAAGGAGAGAAATCCCAATCTATGGCCTACTGTGGAAAGACCTGCAGCTTCTGTAAATGCATCTGTGGTTCAAGAACTTGACTCTTAAGTCACCTCAAGACCCATCAATGATCTGAGGTAAAAACCATCCTCAAATCGAGGGCTTGTTGCTGCCACTGATTCCTAGAAGAGCAAAATAATGACTTGGGTGACTGCTCAAAACATATTAGAAAAAAGAGGAACAACCATTCTACATGCAGCAGAAGTGCACTGGGCTTCACTGTTCTGAAGGGGCATTCAGCCTTCCAAAAATTTTGGGCCACACTGGAATAAAGTATGCTTGTGGAGCAGCCAGTTTCATGAAATGGATTACATAGAGTGGTGGTTTGCTCTGAATATGTTTCATTTGGTTTTCATTCACTTGCAACCTTGTATATAGAACTCAGTATGTTGCTGTTTCAAATCATGAGCTCCTGCCACTTGAATTGAAGAACTAGAAGCAACAGCTCTTTGGACCAGCCAGACGAGGACAAAGACCCTCACTGTCTTCAATGAGTTGCATACACTTTTGGAACTGAGCTAGAATCTGGAAATGGGCAACACTGTTGAGTCAACTGTTTTTAATGGAGTTTGAAAGCAATAAGCTTGAAAATTTGCTTTTGCTTATGCTTTAAATTAAGGTTTTTTTCCATTACACATGCAAATATTCATAATACTGTGGCTTGGAACAGAGCTCTTATCCAGAAAGAGATTTTAAAATAGTCTTCCTTAATGCTAAGAAGGATCAGTAATATTTTGCTTGATTTCTTCAGTTGAGTTTAGTCAGTTTTCTTAATGATATCCCCTCCCCTCCCCCACCTTCCCCACCAGGCTTCTCTCCAGAGAGACAAGGCAGAGTAAATGAGCCAGGGAAAGGCAAAACATCCCACTTGGTAAAAAGATGATTCAGCATGAAATTGTTTATGTGACATCTCCTAATGTATGTAAAAAAGTTACTGGGAGAAAACAAACCTAGAAGATGGGAAACTTCTAGTAAACTTGGAAAGCCTCCAGGGTGAAACTAAAACCAAATATTCTCTCCCACTGCAAGCATGTAAATCCAGCTCTAAGGCCTGAGCATAGAAGTACTTCATCGCTACATAGCAGGATATACACTGATGTGGCTTAATCCCATAACCTTACTAAGGCAATGTGAACTGTGTAAAGTAGGCTAGTAGAAAGCTGAATCGATGAGTATGACAAAATTAGTAAGGCAATGGGGCTGAAAAGACAGGGCATTTGAACATGAGTCAGCAGATGAAGATTTAGTTAATTACCCTGCCACTAGCTAACCTTGGGCAAGTCATTTATCCTTCTCTGTCTCAGCATCCCCACCTGTAAAATGATAGACAGCTTTCAGCTAACAGCTAGGTATTCATGTAAATTAAATTATTAAATTCACAGCCAGGTAACAATTCAAATGAAAACAAATTGCTCCAAGACTAATACTAATTAAGGTGGTCCATCATTCTCTCAGAGGACCTCATCTGAAAAGAAACGAACAAACATGATACATACATCAAACTTTAACAAGGTGAAGACACTGGTCTGATGATACAATGTAATGAAACCATTTGACAGCTTACGTCAATTCAGCACAGCTGACTCTAAAATCTTCTCCACATTGGTTCTCACTGGACTGTAATAATGTACATCAGGGCTGTCCATATTCTAAGCTCCTGGGGACTCTAGGTCCCTTGGCCACATGCCTCATGGGTCCACCTCATCCATTCCCACGCTATGCCAGGCTGCTCAGGGTCTTTGAATTTCCCCGAGCCTCCTGGTCATGGTTTACTTCAGCCTTGCAGGTCACCCTGCTCCTGGGTAGGGGAAAGAAGTACAAGCTGGAGGAGGGAGGGGGAAAGACTCCAGTGGAGGCAGCAGCAGCTGGAACAGTGTGGGGAGCAGCAGTGGTGGGGACCAGGAGCCTGGGGGCCACAGGTTACCCCTTGGGGATCTCATGCAGCCCACAGGATACTGCTAGCAAGCACTAAATAGTGGTTCTTGCATGTTAACTATTAGAAGAAAATGTTACAGAATCCCTGCTCCACTCTAATCCAAATTGTATGCCAGAGTAGTATAAATCCCCACCAAAGGACAGAGAGAACTCTTTTGCGCTAGGTGCTGTACAAATAGGTAGCTAATGCCTATGTCCCGAAGGGCTCCTTTAGACATTCAGGTAAACGCATGATCCACGCACTCATGCCTCCTGCTATGCCACACATGCATAGCAGGAGGCGTGATTGTGGGATCCAACATCAGATCCTATCATGCCTTATTGTAGGTGTAGGGGGAGCCGAGGATCATGATTCTGGACTCCCCCGTGGTAGATGGGAGACTCATCAGCTGATGGGACTCCCAGCTGCGGCAGTCAGTGGGATGGTGCTGTAGCTGGGAGTTTCCTCAGCTGTGGAGCTCCTAGCTGCAGAGGCATAGCTATACTACACTGTTACAATTGGGTGTCCTGGGGCCAGTCAGTCATTGGCCTGCCCACTTGTCTTAGGGCTAACTGCCTGCCTTCCACACCTGCTACGCCTTGATGTTAATGATTATATGATGGTATACAGGCAGGAGGCTGCCCATTTACTTGCCCTGGTGACAAGGGCCTATGAACAGAGCTCCAACCATCCCTTACCATGCCCCATGTCTTGCAGATGTTCCTCCAGTGACGCACACTGGAGCCCAAGCTCCAGAGTCTCACATGGGACTCTCACTCCCCTCTGGAACTCATAGTGCCAATGCCCTGCAGATGTTCCATGGCCTGATACCCAGCTTACTCATCTGGCCTACCATCTGTCCACTCACTCACCTGGGCTTCCAGCCTGGTTCCCCTCAGGGCTCCAAGCCCCTACCAATTCAGGGCTCTGAGCCCCATCTACTCTTGGGGCTCCAACTCCCTCTCAGCTCAGGGTCCAAGACCCACTCTGGGCCCCAGGCCCCACACTGGGCTCCAATCCCCATCCCCTTGCCCTCCCTGGGCTATAATCCCTTATCCCCTTGCCGTAGGAGCTCTACTCATAGCTCCCCAAGGCTCAGGGCCCCACTCCTCTGAAGCCTCACTCCTGGCTCCTCTGTGTAGCCTCAGAATTTGTCTGTGTCTTTGCACCACGGATCACGGGGCTTCAGGGAGCCCACCCCTGCCCCAGCCCTGGTAAAATCTGTGGGCAAGGAAGGAGCCCCCCAGGGGGCACTTGCCTGCCTGTACACTAATGCCAGGAGCTTGGGGAATAAGCAGGAGGAGCTCATCCTCCTGCTCAGTGCAAACAATTACGATGTCATAGGGATAACGGAGACCTGGTGGGACTCCACCCATGACTGGACCACGGGGATAGATGGCTATACCCTGTACAGGAGGGATCGTGTAGAGAAAAGGGGCGGGGGGGTAGCTCTCTATGTTAAGGAAAGCTACACGTCCCTG
>NW_005842676.1:276143-287277 GCF_000455745.1 Alligator sinensis | reverse complement strand
CACCCAGCACTCTTCCCTGCCTATGCAGGGGGTCAGACTCGATGATCTCAAGCAAATCCCGGGACGTCTCAAGCAAATCCCGGGACGTCTCTCAAGCAAATCCCGGGACGTCATTCTCCCCCTGTACTCGGCCTTAGTGAGGCCGCAGCTGGAGTACTGTGTCCAGTTTTGGGCTCCACAATTCAAAAAGGATGTGGAGAAGCTTGAGAGAGTCCAGAGAAGAGCCACGCGCATGATCAGAGGTCAGGGAAGCAGACCCTACGATGACAGGCTGAGAGCCGTGGGGCTCTTTAGCCTGAAAAAGCGCAGGCTCAGGGGTGATTTGATGGCTACCTACAAGTTTATCAGGGGTGACCACCAGTATCTGGGGGAACGTTTGTTCACCAGAGCGCCCCAAGGGATGACGAGGTCGAATGGTCACAAACTACTTCAAGATTGTTTCAGGCTGGACATAAGGAAGAACTTCTTTACTGTCCGAGCCCCCAAGGTCTGGAACAGCCTGCCACCGGAGGTGGTTCAAGCGCCTTCATTGAACACCTTCAAGATGAAACTGGATGCTTATCTTGCTGGGATCCTATGACCCCAGCTGACTTCCTGCCCTTTGGGCAGGGGGCTGGACTCGATGATCTTCCGAGGTCCCTTCCAGCCCTAATGTCTATGAAATCTATGAAACCACCTTAGGTCCCTCCTCCTGACCTGGGCCCTGCCTCAGCACTCACAATGAGTCTGGGCTCCCCCTGCTTGGTCTTATTAGTTACCAGGGATGTGAGGCCTGGGGTTAGAAGGTGCCCCATACTTGCCTTTCACTGGGGAGATGACTGGCCTGGCATTTGCAGGGACTACCCCACCATGGGCAGCCCCACCAGACCATCCTTCCCCAGCAGGGTACAGTTTTCTGTTGTACCCAGGACACGGAATCTCCTGCCATCCCCATAGTTCCTCCCTTACCTCCAAGGTGTCACAAGCAGCAGCCTCAGCTGGGTTGTTGTTCTCCTGGCTGCTGGCAGCAAACTTGCCTTGCTTCTACTCAGGCCCCTACAAGTAACAGAGTACATCCTGTTCTCTGTTACATACACATACAAATTAAAGTTGGATAGGAACCAGCTATAAAGTTGGTACACATTTTCCAACTCTAACTTTATAGCTGGATGGACCTTTTTATGGCATGACAGTTAATATGCACATGGAGTTAGTCTAAATTAAGTGCACAATTAACTCTGTAATTGCGTGATACATGAAATGTGCAGAGGGGGCCTCAAGAACTTATTTTTTTACGTAGGAAGCTGAATAATAGATAAAACAAGTAGAGATGGTAAAAGATTCTCAGCAAGAACAGTTTATCCACAGGAAATGATAAAATCAAAACTTTCCACCTGCATGTGCCAGTTTCCATCTAAACTTTCAGCAAATACCAGGTAGAGGGGTAAGCTGCCTAGCTTCCTGGGTTGCCTGTCTTGCAGGATTCCTAGCTATTGACCAGCTGAGCAGGCTAATAGTCTCCTCAAACTACGTGGCATGAGCCAGCTCTCTGACTCCCCAGTATCCTGAATGCCTTGCTGGTAGACACTGGTGATGACAACTATTCCAATTCTGAGATAATGAACTTCATACAAATGATGGAGGTAGGAGGAAGAGGAAGAGTGTAGGGGGATATTTTTAAAAACTTCATTAGTAGAGTTATTAGTAGTAGCAATGCTCTTCATAGAAGGAGTCATTAAACATTTAAGGGATAGACAAAATATGGTTAGGTCATGGAAAGACTTCAACTGGAAACAAACTGAAAACATTAGGTCTATGTTGAGAGAGAGGTAGATGAAATTATAGAATAGAGGTGTCAGTCCCTATTTAATCTTTTCTTTGACAACTCAGAGTAAGAGGACTCCTTATGACAAACTAAAGGCAAAATGCAAAAATAGAAATTTATAAAAGAAAACACTTCATCAATACTTAGGAAAACCTTGTCACAAGATATGTTACCTTGAAGTGAAAAAGTATTTGTTCTTTATACAAATAATAAGAACATTTATATATGCATGCATGATATTTAAAGTATCTAAAACATAAACATTACGTTACAGAGAATAAGCTAATCACCAATTGTTTCCTGTATGTGTAGGTCATTTCCCAGTTGGCCATTATGGGGCAATCTGGACTTTCCTCTTAAATTTTAGGTGGAACAAAATATCAGAAAGAATGAATCATTATTCTGACACATTATGGTGGTTCTTAAGTTTCTGCCAAAAGCTGTCTGTTTCTGACCAAGGATACATTTCTATTGGATGAATAAGCTGATTATTTTTCTTAGTATTTATAAATATGCAGGAGATGAACAAAGCTGGCCGTTTGATCTTCAGTCCCACCTTTAGGAAAGAGATACTAGGAAAATAAACAAAAGAACAAGAATTTTTAGAAATGTTACCAGCAAGGTCCAGAAGATGTAGCTCCATGTTTCTTTGAATTCACTTCCCTCACACTGAGTAGATCATAGTTTTTTTTTCCTTTAGCTTTATAAATATGTTAAGCAAAAAATAACCTTACAGTTACAATTATACACAAGATTCCATCTTAAAGGTGTAACAGCTTGCCCAAATAAAAAAGTGCTTGCATTTCCAGACACTTTGAAGAGAGAGGAGGTGGAAGAGAGAAAGAAATCTACAAAATGGCAGTTAATACATTGCCATATGCACTGTACAATTTAATAAAATGCAAACAGACAAAACTCTAAACAGACAAATGTTTTGTTTATTTTGCATACTAACAGTTCATTAAGAATCTATAATTATGCTGAAATGATCAAATGTAAAGCACACTGAAAAAAGAAAAAGGGAAAGGGGAGATCTTGCCTGCAATTACATTGCCTCATTTCCCATGGATTTCAATGGTGGAGATAAATTTGCCCAACTCTAAGTATCCATGAGCATGTCAATATTAGGTAACACATTTATTTCAGTATGCTGAGTATTAACTACAAAAACCATGGCATGCTCGGTAGATATACATTCCTTGAGACCTTAGGCCTTGTTACACAGTAATTTTGGGTAGCTCTTGGAGCTCTTAACCCCTGGATTGTCCATACACTAACACCTGAAACTAGTTTTAAGCACTCATTAGGCAGCTCAAAGTTACACCACTGCAGGGTAGGATTATCTCTGATCCATGTTGCCCAGCTCGTGTTACACAAAGGTGGCTACATTTTAGTGTAAACACCCCACCCAGTTCCCCCTCCTCCACCAGCCAAGATTGGGTCCACTGCCCCCCACCACCTTCCCCAGAACCCCAGATCACTGCTTACTGCCCCCACACTCTTGCTTACTTCTAACTGCCTCCATTGCCTGTCCCAGGGGAGTAGGCAGGGAAGGGTTAATCTGCCTGCCTGGCCACCAGTGCTGATGCCACTGTTCTCTGGATGGGCTCAGCCCAGAGAAAAGCATCAACTCAACAGCAACAGTGGCAGGGGTAGGGACTGAGCAGGCAAGCTAACCCTTCCCAGCCTGCTAACGTGGGACAGGCAGTGCAGGCAGTCACAAGTGGAGGAAACAGGGCAGAGGGGAGCCATGGGGCTGCAGGGGAACTGAGGAAGCCCCAGGGGGCAGGTTGGAAGCCTGGAATAGGGGGGTGGGTGGATTCTTACCTTTCAGTCCTCCAGGCCTCTGCTGGCCCAAATGTGTGAGTGGTCCACACTTGAACTAGCACTAACACCCATCAACATTTATACAGCTCACAGTGTAAGGTGTAACAAGACCCTTAGTAACACACTATTTAAAAATTCTTGACCAAATTCTGATTTAATTTACAAGAATGAAAATTCAACATCACTTCAGTGAAGAGAATATTTAGCTTATATGTATATCAATGTGAGAACAAAATGGTCCCCCAAATTAATACTGACCATAGGTTCATGAGTTCCAAAAGTTTCCATATACCCTTGAATCATCTTTTGGTTGCCAGATCAAGGCTCTGATTTAGATGAGAAATAAGAACCAGGAAGTCCTATCTTGTCTAGGGCCAAGAGGGCCCCTAAGGCAGAGCATCTTGGCTGATCACCTCTGTTATGTTAAAATGTCAGATTAAAAAACAAGTCTTAAAACAATAATTCAGAAGTCAACTGGCAGATTTCAGAAATCACTTAGCACTGTCCTTGTATGTAAGGTGCCAGCTATAGGTGTTGTAGGGCTTAGATCTTCAGCGGGTTGATGTCTTCCCCTCTGTGTGTGTGAACTAAGATTGTGCTGTTGTCACCCCCTTTAGCTGCTTCCCAGTGTTGACTTCTTGCCTGTCATGACTTTGATATTTTTTTATGGTGCTTGGGAGTTGATTTCATAGGGAGATAACCTTGGACCGCTGGGCAAGATTTCTCTATGGGGCTCCTCCTTCCCACACTGCTTTCTGGCCAGTGCCTCTACTCCAGCCCCAAAACAAAGTCAAAACAGAGAAAGAAAACCAGAAAACAGTCCCTTCAGGTTTCAGAGGGCAATCCTACCCTCACAAATGAGGTTGAATTCCTCAATCCTCCCCCATTTATTCTCTCAGCACCTACTTTACAGTGGCATCTTCAGATCGGTTCCTCAAACACGATACTCCAGCTCCTGCAGCAGGGCTTCCTTTGTTGGTGGCCCTCTGACCCTCTGTACCTTCCTCCCGGTGCCTCGGTGCAGCTGAAACTGCAGCCTGGTGTCATGGGAGACATCTTTCTGCGTCTCATGCTTCTGGACACTGAAGTGTCCCCAGGGTTGCCCCTCTCTGGGGCTGAAGTATGTGTTGAGGTTTGATGCCCACCAATCTGGAGTGAATACTCACTCTGGAAACGCAGCACGCCACAGTGTGCTCCCACAGCAGACTTTCCTTCTCCTGGGGTAAGTATGACAAAATTATTCTCCTTCATGGGGGCCCATCTAGCCCTACAGCCCTTCCCATCACATAATGGCAAGCAATTAAGCACTGGGGGAAGGACATAGCAACAATTATGGACAAATCAGTTTCTTTCATTTAAAGCATTATAGTAGAAATGGGTTTTTAGAAGAGACTTAGGGCACAGTCAGAAGTGACAATTTTCACCTGATCTGGCCACAGAAAGTGGTCTATAGCCGTGACCACCTACAAGTGCCTGGCTATAGACTGTTTAAAAAATGGCCAGTCAGGAGAAAATCTGAACCCTCATTGCATGAGGGTTCAGATGAAGACATTTCAAAACATAGCATCTTTTGTAACTTCTGTCTGGACTGCCCCCCAGCCTATCACTGTTTTCAGAATGGGAGGGGGGAAAGGCAGCAGAGGGAGTTCAGTCTGGGGTTTTCTCCAGCCCCTGCTGGAGGGTGGGGCAGGTGTATTGGAGCCCCAACCCCTGAGGTGGGGGGGTTCCAATTCACCCACCCCATCCTCCAGTGCTGGCTAAGGAACCCCCAGAATGAGCCCTATCTGCTCCTATTCCCCCCTCATTCTGAAAACAGAGATGGGCTGGGAGGGAGGAGGGGCCACTGGTAGGGGAAACAAGCTTCAGGCTGCAGCCAGGTTCACCTCCCCCCTGGAACCAAGAGTGAACTTCTGCTTGGTCCAGGTGATTGTTGTAACTCAGGATGCTTCCTGCAAAGCATTCTCAGTTACAGCGGAGAACTGCACTTCTGTTTGCACAATTAAAGGTAGACAGGTTGGCAGCAAGGCTGTACAGTTTTGAATGTTGTGATAGAGTTATATTTGGTACAGCAATGGACGGGAATTGTTTAAAAGAGGAGTTCCTTAATTGGCATGGAAAAGGAAAATATATTTACTATCTAGAATTATAGAAGCATAGAAAAATTAGGGTTGGAAGGGACCTTAGCGGGTCATATAGCCCAACCCTTTGCTCAAAGCAGGACCATCTCCAACTAGATTATCCAGCAAGGATATATCTAGCAGGGTCTTAAAAACTTCCAAGGATGAAATTTACACCATCTCTCTTGGTAACCTGTTCCAGTGTTTTATTACACTCCTAATGAGAAAATTATCCCTAATATCTACCATAAACTTCCCTTGCTGCAACTTGAGACTGTTGCTCTTTCTTCTGTCATGTGCCACCACTGAGAACAGTCTAGCTCCATGCTCTTTTGAAACCCACTTCAGGTAGTTGAAGGCTGCTATTAAGTCTCCTCTCAGTCTTTTCTTCTCTAAACTAAATAAACCACTTTCCTCAGCCTCTCCTCAGAAATCATGTGCCCCAGCCCCCCCCACCATTTTTGTTGCCCTCCACTGGACTCTCTCCAATTTGTCCACATCCTTTCTGTATGGGGGGCCCAAAACTGACATGGTACTCTAGATGTGGCCTCACTAGTGCTGAACAGAGGGGAATAATTACTTCCCTTGATCTATTGGCAATAGTCCTACCAATGCCACCTAGTATGCCATTAGCCTTTTTTGCAACAAGGACATACTGTTGGCTCATATTCGGATTACTGTCCAGGTTAACTCAGATGTCCTTTTCTGCAGAGCTGCTTGCCAGCCACTCAGTCCCCAGCCTGTGCTGGTGCCCAGGTTCTATCCTAAGTGCAAGAGTTTGCATTTGTCCTTATTGAAACTCATGAGATTTCTTTTGGTCCAATTCTCCAATTTGTCTAGGTCACTCTGAATCCTTGCCCTAACCTCCAGCATTTCTACTACTCTTCCCAGCTTGCTGTCATCTGCAAACTGGTCTTTCTGCATCCATAGAGCCAATCATCTCATCATAGAAGGGAACCAGGTTGATCAAGCATAACTTACCCTTGGTGGATCCATACTGAATGCTCCTAATCACTTTCTTCTCCTCCAAGAGCTTAGAAATGGATTCCTTGAGGATCTGCTCCATAATTTTTCCAGGGTCTGAGGTGAGTTTGACTGGTCTGCAGTTCCCTGGATCCTTCTTTTTTCCGTTCTTAAATATGGGCACTAGGTTTGTCCTTTTCCAGTCATCTGGGACCTCTCTGGATTGTCATGAGTTTTCGAAGATGAAAATTCTGCTACTTTGTTAAGACTGAATGGGGAAAGTGTCCTGAGGTGTGGCCTCAAACACAGTTTTTTAATTCAACCTTAGTAAGACAAAGGCTTGGTTTACTGTGTTACCAAGGACAGCAGTGACAAAGGAAACTGACTGTCAACCAGAAATGACTGAGAATATACTTAAGCATAACTATTTGGTCATCCAGAAGCAAGTCATCCAAAGAGAGCACTAGATTACAGAACTAAATAAACTATTAACAGAGTCACTCAAAAGAGTTGCTATAAATGTTTGCTTCAATCCCAGTACAAGCAATCAGTTGTGTAAATGAATCTAAATTTCTTGGAGGGAACTGAGTAGTTTACATATTTGAAAGATACAAGGGAGAAAAAACAGGCTTTTTAGCTACAGCATTGATCCTGGCAAGAGATATGTGCAGGTGGGTTTCCTGTGAGAAACACCTGCTTGCAAGCTCCAGGACTCAGGGCTATATCCCAAATGTACTAAGGTGCTTGAGGTGGAATTAATTTTATTGGCATTTGAAAACTGTTTTTGATTCTGGTCCTAAATTA
Organism: Alligator sinensis; assembly: GCF_000455745.1. Lineage (NCBI taxonomy): Eukaryota > Metazoa > Chordata > Crocodylia > Alligatoridae > Alligator > Alligator sinensis. Next base: position 279,762 of record NW_005842676.1, on the reverse strand, counting down.
CTAAGTGGATTTTTTTTTGCCCAAATTTAATCACCTGGCTTCTTAAAAGTTGCACTCATATTTCAAGAAACTTCCAAACCAATACAGAAATAGTCTCACTCGAAATATTATAAATTAACAATAAATAATTTTTACAGAATTAATCATGGCATATTTTATATAAACTCACAAAAATATACTAACATGAGAGAAATAGTGTGTGCATGTGTGTAGTACCTATATATTATCAGAGGAAGGCATCTACCATTACTTTTATTTTTGAAGACATGTTGAAGCTACGAAGTGTAAATATAAAGGTTTATACACCCCTATAAAAGAAAAGAAAAGAAAAGAAAAGAAAAGTTTTCCTATATCCAGTGGAAAATAGATTAAGTACCTCCAATATTTTGTTTCTAAATGGGAGCACATGCATCAAAACAAAATATTTTCCCAGTTAAAGTTACTTGAGATTAGAGCAGCTGGCTGGGTTTGCACTAAAAAAGAACCTAAAATATTACAGCCCCATTTTCTATTTTAAATGGTTAATTGGTAACACTAGATTACAGGATTTGCAGGCTCCAAAGTGCTGTATTTTTATAGGAAAGAACCTCCTTTCTTGCAGGCTTAATAAGCTTGGCCTATATCAGCTTTTCTCACATCAGTCCAAGTGTCACATTTGGGTTGGGGGAAGCTTGTTAGCAGTAATTACCAGCAGTAGGTTCTATTATTTGCCAAAGTAATTTTCACTGCTAAGTACCACCAAAACTGCCTCAAGCCTTTACATTTCTTTCCCCTTCCTCTTGCCTTCCTTTGCTTCCTTTTAAGTTAGTGCATTTTCCCATGATACTGCTCTCTGTGGTACAGGACAGGGCAGAGACAAGGCGCTGGGTATCAATGTGATCTTGAGAGATGGGGTCAGGCCTAGCGAAAGCCTTTCACAAACAGAGCCTGAACTCTATTAGAGATGCAAATCCACTCTCTAAGTGCAGATTGTTTCGGTAGCATAATGGAGCCCAAGGAATTCCACAGCAGTCTGCTTTTCAGCACAGCCCTTTTGTCTGCATCTTAGCAAATTTCTGCAGCCTGTTTAAACGGCAGCTATTGTCCCCGTGGCTTCATTGATTTCTCTCCCTGCCACCAGCTCACAATGGGCTGATATGAACATCTTTGTTACTGCTTTTGTACTGTATATCAGAGTAATGTTTCAGCAGATTGAGGCCTAGCAGGAAGAATTAAACCTGTATTACACAGAGCACGATGAATTGCAGGATTTACATATCATTTTAAGGGGTATTTTTGGTGATTGTTTCTGAATGGTGTTGTGTCTCAAAGTATGTAGTTGGAGGGTGGAATGACAGAAAAGGAAGTGATTTAGATATTCACTGACAGCTTAATATACAAGATACTGAAATTGTGGGAATTTTCAGGTCACATCTTCCTGGACTATATAATGTGTGCATGTGTACACACAACCTGTAGACTACAGCAATCTGAGATTGTGCATTGGATGTCGGAGAAAGAAGGATGAACAAGTTTAGTTTATTCAGTAGAAGACTGCTCCAAAACAAATCTGCCAGGTGCCAGGGCTCACCACCCCAGTGTTTTTGATTCCACTGTTCATGGCTAAAAGAAACTGCTAACCGAATCAGGTCTTGACATTACATGGGAAACATATTTCCAGGTCTTGACGTGCTGTGCAGCTCACTGAGGGAACCTGCTGCACTCTTTGTGAAACTGTATTACCAGACTAAGACTAATACCACCACCATGGTATTATATATTACCATGCCTGCTGCAGCATTGAGAGATCCAATAGATTTTTTTTTACTACTACTATTGGTTTGCACCTGAAAGCCTAATGATAGGTAGATATTGCTGAACAATTTTAGTCAGATACACTTGGAAGTGTTAGATTTAAAAAATAGGATATATTCTTAGTCAATGCACACAAATTCCCTACTTGGTCAATTTGAGGTTTGCATTGTTTCAGACCAAGCTTTTAGCAGAAACTCACCATTTCATCTCATAAAGCTTGCAAATATTTACATAGTTTACCAATGAGAACCACAATCCACATATGGATTATATTTCATGGGACTGACATTAAAATAGTGGTAATAAGAGGAGAAGAATAAATCAATCTGAGATGGTGGGATAACCCAGCAGAAAAATGTAACAGTGCAGAACAAGTTTCTCCTCTCAGAAAAAAAAAAATCCTTATTACCATTAAATCAAAGCAAATGACCATAACTAAAAAGATACATGGATGAAAAATTCTTCTGTGGCCGCAGGTAAAATGCAGTCTTCAAAGCCTGGGCATAAAGACTTGCTTTCCCAAGTTGCAGATTTTACCCAGATTAAGAACACTGCATAGAATCTGTTAGTTTCAGTGCGCAAAAAACAGGAGGATAATGCTAAGATAGTATAAAATTCTATATCTTCTTGAACATATTTATTTCCAATATCCACCTCCAAAAGGCAGAGAGAGAAAGAGAGAAATTGAAAGAAAGTGGTAATCAATAGGGCTGTGAGAAGCTTTGGTCCCTGATTCGATTCAGCGGAGATTCAGCCCGATTCGGTGGCCGAATCTCCAAGTCCAAATCAAATCAGAGGACCCTTTAATATCTCCGAATGAAATTGGAACCCTCCAAATCAATTTGGAGAGATTTGGAAAGATTTGGCGATTTGGACATAGACACAGATTTAAATGTTTTTCTACATACCTCTAGGTAGCAGGCGGACCATGAATGCTGTGATGCTGGGGTGCATGGAACATCCTGAAGGAGCACAGGGGGCTTCCTAGAACACTTGGCAGCAGACCTGGAAGTAGACCAGAAGCACTTCCAGTCCACTTCCACGTCCGCCGGGGAGAGTGCAGGGGGCCCTTCTGCACACCCCGCCCCTGGTGCCTCCTGGATCTGGGGGGCCACCCGGGTTACTTCTGGTCCACTTCCAGGTTTGCTGCTGAACACACGGGGGGCCCCCCACACTCCTGTGGGATGCTCCATCCATCCCACCATTGCAGCGTTCACAAGCCACGCCTGGTACTTCGAGGTATGTAGAAAAAACATTTAAAGCTGTGTCTATGTCCGAATTGCTGATTCTCTGAATCAGCATCAAATCTTCAGATTCAGATTTGGCTAAATCAAATTGGGGACAGTGATCCAAATCAACGAATTGAATCACTGTCCCCGATTTGGGCCGAATCTGAATAGGGACCAATTCGCACACTCCTAGTCATCAAATAATATTAGCCATCAGGGAATGATGCCATGGCCCAAGCCTCTACTAGGTCACTGGTTCTTCTCTCTTAGGTAACTAAACTGGTATCAAGGGGTAGCATCCCATATCCTCCACTGGGATGTGAAATCCATTTGTGTGGCATGGTCATGGAGGAACAGGGGGAACACTTTCTATCAACAGTAGACCCAATTGGCTGAGACATCTAAAAAGGGGAGAAAAGGAGATGATTTAGGAAATTTCTCTCTTTCTTTGTGGCCCGCAACTGGGAGGACCTGGCGGAGGGAGCGGAGGCCCGCCTGCAGTGCTGGCGCTGGCGCCTGCCCGCCCTCTCTTACCGCGGCCGGGTCCTCGTCGCCAACAACCTGGCGGCAGCCACCCCGTGGCACCGCTCCCAGGG
>NW_005842676.1:275593-275904 GCF_000455745.1 Alligator sinensis | reverse complement strand
CCTCGGCTTTGACCGGGAGCTGTTTCTGCTGGACCTCACCTTCCTGAACGGGGTGGTTCTTCCCCCATTCTACCGCACCATGGTGCGGGCCTGGCGGGCGGCCTTCCATCTCTGCCCCCAGGCCAGGCGCCTGCGGTTCCCGCACCTGCTTCAGGAGCCCCTGGTCTACAACCCAGCCCTGCAGCGTGTCGCGCCAAGCCTGGCCTCCGCCGGCCTCGTGGCAGTCCTCATCGAGGCGCGCACCACCCGCCTGGAGCACCTCCTGGACCCTGCTCGGTCGGACTGGCTGGCACCCCAGCGCCCCCGCGCCA
>NW_005842676.1:271752-272487 GCF_000455745.1 Alligator sinensis | reverse complement strand
GGGCGGGGGGAGAGTGCCTGCCTCCCGAGCAGCGGCAGGCAGGAGAGACGGCGGAGGGTCTTGCCACCCCACCGCCCGCTCCCATGCCTGCCGGGGCCAATGAGGAGGAGGAGATGGAGTGCCTGTCCTCTGAGCGCCGCAAGCGGCCCCGGGAGCGGGACGACATCTGCCCCCCAAAGCGGATGGGGATCAATCTCCCCGAGATGGTCCTCGACCCAGATAGAGAGGGGGGCCTGCTAGGGAGCCTGGCCGTTGAGGGCACTTTCACCGGTTTCACCAGGAAGTCCCCTCCCAGGGTACAGCCCCGCCGGTTCTCGGTCGGCAGTATCCACCTCCTGCTGGAGAAACCCCCTGGGTGGCCCCCAGCTATGGAGCCCTCCTCAACCTCTCGGACCAGACCAAGGGCCAGAGGAACGTGGCCGAGAGTATCCGACAATGGTGCCTGGACCCCGCGCAGTTTGTCTGCGCCGCTAGCGACGCGGCGAGGCTTATGCACCGGGACCCGGGCACGTGTCAGCATGCCTTCCAACTCGAGAAGCTGGTGACCCGGGTGAGGGAGGTGTGGGGCCGAGGCGGGCCCGCGGAATAGGGTAGGGCAATGCTAGGCCTTTCCCCTGTCTCCATCGTTTTTCTGCCCGGCGTCTGTCACCTTCTCTCCCACCGGTACCCTGCCTACCCTTCCTCCCTCTTCTCCTGTTCATGGCGGGTACCCCCAATGCCTCACTCAACACCAAC
>NW_005842676.1:256900-268488 GCF_000455745.1 Alligator sinensis | reverse complement strand
GGTGCCCCCCTTCGAGGAACGCTGGGCCCTCGAGGGGGCACTCTGCCGAGTCGAGGCGGGGCGCCTGCTCCCCGGCTGCTCAAGCTGCGGCAATGCGTCCAGCGGGCCGAGGCCTTGGACTTTACTTCACTCGGGTCGAGCCCTGAGGCCCCCCATGGGTGTCCCCGCTGGCAGAAATGTAAATATGTAAATAGTCCTTTGACTCGCTATGGTTTGTTTTTTTTTAATCTAGAGTGTACGGGCAGGCCTTGCAGGCCATGAGCCCAGGCCTTGTCCGTGAGGCCCAGGTATTCGGGCCAACATGTACATACTCTTTACTGGCCCCGATTTGTCACCCTCCCTGGAATAAACGCCTCTTAAAAGTTAAAAGTTATACTATGTTTCCTGGACTGGAGGGGGAGGGGGGTAGACAAAACAACTGCATGCATACACATCTCCCAAATGAAAGAAAACACAAACTTATGTTAGCTGTACAGGTAAGAGTTCATCACCAAATCTAAGGAAGAAATAGAAACTTTCTATATTTATTTATGTTTTTTAGCGAGGAACTCAAAATACATGGGAAAGAAAAGCAGAAGAGAAGAGAAGTAGTACTGAGATTCTCTACAAATGCCAGTCTCCTGGGCCCTGTGATGAGCTGACTTCACCCATCACAGGAGCAAGCATGTCCTTATCCATATCCTTATCAGAGGTACAGAGAATCTCCATTTTGGACATATTATTGGAGCCATTGTATGGGTGCTTTCACCTTAGTTTTCCCCTCAAAAGTGATAGGTGGCTGCAGTTGAGACCTTTCTAGAAGATGTTTTTTCTAAGCATGAAATCCCTGGGATTTGTATGGTTTCAATAGGAAAGGAAATATTGTGTTTGTTTTCATCAGTTTTCTAACAATTAATTACTTTTAACACTTTGTCTTGAACTACGGCTTGAGGAAACTGTGTTTTTCTGTCTGAGCAGCTCTTACAGAGGAACATTTCTAAAGAGGCCTGAATAAAATAAGACATTTTGGTGTAGGCAAGTCATTCCTAGAGACTATAACATTGTTGAGTGAGCCAGCAAGACATTTTTTCCTTCTCTTTCCATTTTTCACTTACCAGATTCCCATCCCTTATACCTGGGACTACTGAAAGTTCTTGGGAAAAAACAGCAAGATCTTTTTTTCTTTGCAAGGTAGTCAAACATTTTTAAGGGGAGGTGGTCAAACTTTTTTTTAAGACTTCAGAGGTTTTCATCAGATACTGTAATGGCAGAAATTTATAAAAATGGATGCCTAAGATACATTTTCTAATTCCATCTTTAGATATTTAAATAAAACAGTCTAATTTTATATAGCATACTGAGCACTTCACAGTAGCACTCACTGAAGTCCATGTAGCTCTTAATAAACATACTGCACAACCCATCCACATGTGGGACCTAAATCAGAATTGAAAAATTGCATGTTTCTAGTTCTGGGTCCAGGTGCATTTCAGACACTTAAATTTTGCTTTCCTCAGAGAGGGATGCTGTATCTATAGTGCAGTATCTTTGCAAGGGTTTGTGTTGGATGCTTATTTAGTTACTCCAAAGACTCAGGACTGCTATTAGATTGTGTATTACTAATGTGTATGCCAATCCTTGAGAAACTCGACTGAAACCAATATATGCATTTATGCAAGCCAAAAATGATGCTCAAACAATAAATAATTTTAATGTGCGACTAGCATGGGATATACTGGAACTACTGATGACAGATGGCATCAAGCTGGTGGGAGTAGTAGATACTCTGGAGGGTAGGGCTAGGATTCCGAGAGACCTAGACAAATTGGAAGACTGGGCCAAAAGGAATCGCATGAGGTTCAACAAGGATGTACTGCACTTAGGATGGAAAAATCCCATGCACCAGTACAGAATGGGAACTGACTGGTTGGGCAGCAGATCTGCAGAAAAGGACCTGGGGGTTACAGTGGACAATAAGCTGAATGTGAGGCAGCAGTGTGCCCCTGTTGCAAAGAAGGCTAATGGCATATTGGGCTGCATTGGTAGGTGTGCTGCCAGTAGATCAAGGGAAGTGATTATTCCCCTTTATTCTGCACTGGTGAGGCCACATCTAGAGTACTGTGTCAGTTTTGGGGCCCCCATACAGAAAGGATATGGACAAATTGGAAAGAGTCCAGCAGAAGGCAACAACAATGGTGAGGAGGCTGGGGAACTTGACTTATGAGGAAAGACTGAGGGAACTGGGCTTATTTAGCTGAGAGGAGAGGAGACTGAGAGGGGACTTAATAGCAGCCTTCAGTTACCTGAAGCAGGGTTCAAAAGAGGATGGAGCTGGACTGGTCTCAGTGGTGGCAGATGACAGAACAAGGAACAATGGTCTCAAGTTGCAGCAAGGGAGGTTTAGGTTAGATATTAGGAAGAATTTTCATACTAGGAGTGTAGTAAAACACTGAAACAGGTTACTCAGAGAGGTGGTGGAATCTCCATCCTTGAAGATTTTCAAAACCTGGCTAGACAAATCCTTGGCTGAGATGATCTAGTTGGGGATGGTCCTGCTTTGAGCATGGGGTTGGACTAAATGACCTTCCGAGGTCCCTTCCAACCCTAACTTTATATGATTCTATACTGATATCCAAGTGAAGGCTCCCCTGCGGTAGTAATGCATGCTTTAAAATATATATATTTTCTGTGTATAGCACTCTGAGCTGCCAAATCCTTTCCCAACATTAATAGTAGTCATGTATAAATTAAAATTAAAAAAAAGAGAGAGATGAAAGACAAGGTGGATTTATTCATGTATTTTTTAAATATTTAAACTTTACAGCCTTGGCACAACAAGTCAGTGCATGGTACATTAAAGGATAAGCCTAGGTATTTGTAAAGGTCCCATACCCGTGGGCTCTGTTGCACTCCATGGCTGTATCTACACATGCAGGGGCATGTGTTTGCAGCAGCACAAGTAGTAGTGGCACAAATTTGTTCCATGTGCTACAAGGGAAGCTGACTGGGGCACAGGGTGACTCAGTGCAGGGCTAGTCAGCAGGCAGATCTCATACTGAGGGACCCTATGCCCCAGCCAGCTGGGAACTGGCATGCAGAGATGGGGGAACACTCAGCCCAAGGCTGCCTGCTTCCCTGTGCCCCAACCAGTTGAGGACTGGCTGGCTGGCTGGGCCACAGGATGGGGGTGGGGCTTCATAGCGCATAGAGATTGAAGAGCAGGAAGTCCTAGGCTGCCTGTTTCCCTGTCTTTACATTTGTCCCATTGCACACTATTTCTGTGAGCTTTGTGCTGCTTTTTTTTTTTCAGGGTTTTTTTTGCTATTGGGAAATCCCAGTAGCAAATTTTTCCCTGGCGCTGTGCTGTGCTGTGCTGTGCATGGTTGAACATGCGACATGTGCAGTTTGTAGGTCCACAAAGAGGTTTGTGATGCAGGCACGTGTAGTTTGTGGCATGTCTGGATCTCGCCCATCATGGAAAAAAACTATAGCATAGACACAAATAAGGTTAATTGCTCAGATACCCTTCCCCCCGCACCCCTCAAGCAGTAAGAAAATCACAGGCCCCTTAAGCATCCACATAAATACTCCAAGCACTTGTGACTAAAAGTGTTGTTAAGCATGAGAAGAAAACACATGAAGACAAGGGCTTAAACACACCAGTCTTCTCAGTAATGTACTTTTAGAGTTGGCCTGTTCATCTTGCCATTTATGCTTTTGTTTATGAAGGGCAAGGTTTTTCTTCCGCTGTCAAATCTTGCCCATTACTTTATACCCTTTTTTCACATGCACAGATTTGGACACAAGCTATACAGAATCTCTTAAGGATGAATACAGACACCTATCATACTAGTATCCAAGTACCTGCCATTCAAAACAATCAACAAATGTTAGTCAAATCTGACTATTTCATCTTCTGGGGTAAGACTAGAGATGTTTGCTTTGTTTGTTTCACTGAGCTGTCTTCCTGTTCAGGCCCACAAGCATTTTTGAGGTGTAGTGACAATAAGGGAAAGAAGGTGAAGTAACCCAGGCAGAAGAGTCCAGAAGAAGGTACACATACTTTTGAAAGGTTATATTTAAAACTGAAACAGAATTCAGTCATTTAATTGCTGATCTTGATGACTGAAGTGATGTACTTCATATACCTTACATCTTATTACATTATAAGAGCCTTATTCTCAAATGATTCTCTTAAAAAAATTGCATCTTATACAAAAGCAAATATTGTAAGCATTAGTTAGGGAAGTTTGAATAATAAGTAAACTATTTATTGATTCTGCCTCTTAAGGCAGTAAACTTATTCCCAGGAAAAAGAGATAATCCTCTTAGTATTATGTTTTAAGAAACTCCAGGAACACTTATATAAACTGATGTTATAAATAGGTATCCATTGAGAATTAATTTGGATTTCAGCATAAATGAGTGTGAATGGTGGACAGGGGATGGACAATAAGTCTTTCTAAAAAGACTTAAGTTTTTCTAAAAAACCCATTCAAATATAGGCTGCTTGGTAAACAGTACTGTGAACTTGATACAATAAGAATAATACTATGATACTATATGAATAATAAGCCACATATATTATAAACTGTACTCTTTTTCAGCCCAGTGAGTCCACTTATTAAATCTAAGGTGAATCTAATGACTTGTATGTGCAGTGTCTTGTCACAGTGATACCTTGATTGTCCTTGGGTGGTTTGCTTACATCAAATGTTAGCTCTGTTCAACAATCTAAGTCTTAATATGTTATCAAGGATTGCAAGAAAATCTTTCAGCGTATTTTCCCAAAACCAGCAGTATACAGTTCCCTCCCCATCTGAATGGATACAGCTTCTTAAGCCTTATAAACTATGTATTTCCTTGCCTACATTTAGACTTGTTTATGCTTACATAGCCTGTTCTTGGTCATGGACAAAAATCAATGGTTTATTGCAGGAAGAATTTATCTTCTGTGTCACTTACAAATTGTACTTCATAGCATCCTAATGTGCAGTGATACTTCCTGCCACCTTCATTTATTAGATTTTTAAATGTGTGGGGGAAATTCAAAATAGGAAAGCTCAGTGACAAATGTGAGTTTACTTCCCCACAACTAAATACCCTCCAATATTTACGGCAATGAAAACTGAAATCTGAAGTCCACCTTAATCACTGCTTGACTACTTTATTATGTACCTAACTAAAATATACTAAACTATTAGTATCAATGTATAGACAGTTAAATAAGTTACAGTTTTAAAGATCTTAGCCTAATTTCCATCACAGCTTGAATAAAATCATGTTGCAAATGGTCATAAAAATAGGTTTTCTACAAAAGCAGTTGACAATAATATGACGTAGCATAATTAGAGATATTACCTCTGGGTAGTGGTGGTATTTCTAGAAATGCTGCAACAAAGTTGACATAATGACTGCAGGTATTTTAAATGGTATCTAGGAACATTTTAATTTCCTTTGATAAGCCGTAGAGCAAAATAAGTTTATAGCATCCATGATTGGGTGGAACCACACTTAATCATCTCAAGACTGGATTAACTACAATGGACTGAACCCTAACCCTACTCAGACGCATTAGCTAGTAAAGAAAATACTATTCTCTTGTTGAAAAGGTTTCTTGCCTGGTGCATGTTGTACTTCTGTTCTCTGATTTACTTTAGTTTCCAGGTGATACTTAAATTTAGGTTTTAACCAACAGTCCTGTGGCTTTAAAATCCCATCTGTCTTGTGAGATATTTTCTGCCTTTTGAGAATTAGAACACAAAGCACTAACAAAGCTATCTTTTTCTCCTTTTTTCCCTTGTGAATAGCACAGTGCAAATGGCATATGATTTTTGTTCTCAGCCTTCATTAGTATTTATATTTTGCACACAATGGTATAAAAATAAAAAGAAGCCCTATCCCCTTTTCTTTCTCTTAACCTAAGGTCTGCTGTGTACTGTATTTTTAATATTCCTAGTGAGGACCATTGGAGAGGAGGATTTAAATGTTGGAACATTTGGAAGAAGACACAAACATACTAACATACGGACTAGCTGTTCTATAGATAGAACTAGGACTGCAGATAAACAAGTAAATGAAATTAAGATTTGTCTGATGAATTTTATCTAGTTTTTAACAATTTGATCTTTAGCAGCAGAAACAGGAATCAGTTTTTGAAGCAATTTTTGATTCATAGATATGAATCAAAACAGATTATAGGTTCAGTGATTGACACTGGATGTTTAAATCACAATTGTGTTCAGTTGTCTGGTTTGGTAAGAAAGTTACCTGCCACTGTTCTGTATTTTTAGTTATATATTTATTGGAATTGGCATTTACAAAAGCCACCTCAAGGCACCTCTAACAATTAATTAAAAACCACAGCTCACTGGCAAAATAGTCCAAGAAAAGTGGGTCTTTTGAATCAGAAGTCATATTATCCTGCCACTTAACAGAGTAGAAAAGAAATGCCAGTTTAAATATTCATAGCCACAATTCCAAACCGTGGTTTCCATGAGCCCTCATTTATGCTAGGAAAATCTACATTTAATTAATATGCAAGCCAGGAAAATGGTTTGTAGCAAGCAAGCCCAAAGGGTCTCCAGCATGGGCAGGTATTTCAAATATTAGCAGGAATATATTTTTTTAATGTCCACCATGTCATAGCTACGCTGGATATGCTCTGAACCTGGTGGAAGGCTAACAGTTCCCATATAAAAAAATATTTTTGCTTTGTACTGTAAAGAAAACAAAACCTTTTGTGATGGTATTGTATGACAATGTTCACTTTCTAATTAAAACCCAAGACTTTTGGTTCAGGAAAAGGTGTAGGAACATTGAGGAGTAATGGCTAGTTGTCAAAGCACTGGCCTGGAAATATGGGTATTCTGAGTGCAAGCCCCTAATCTGTAAAATTCACAGCACAGAATGGCCCAGACTACATGGATTCAGGCAAAGCCAAGGTTCAAGCCTGCTTCTCTTGCACCCAGGCCAGTTATTCTAACCACCAGACTATTCATCATGAAAGAGACTCTTATTGTCAAACACATCAACAGAAGCTATACCCACACATTTTGACAAAACTTTCACCAAAACTGAAAATGTCTTTCACACTTTTTTTGGCTTTGCCACTGTGTATTCCAAGAAACTTTCTTTGAACAGAAAATGTTCAAAGCTGCTAACAAGCATGCTTACAAGTCTCCTCCAGTGTAGCATGAAAAACAACCACTTATAGTCTCCTACTCAGTGGGTGCATATACATGAGATATTTACTGCACAGTTGACTAATTAGGTCTGCAGTAAATGTCAGCATCTACACATGCAGTACTATTAGGCCAGAGTAAAATAATTTAACTCTGCCATAGGATAGTGCTGCCCAACACAAGTATTATCCTATGACAGAGTTGTTTAATCTGCTGAAATGCACATGTAGATGCTGACTGGGCCTGGCTGGGGCATGAAGGTGCTACAGTATGGGTTTGCCTGCCAGCTAGCCCCGCATTATAGCACACTTGCACACCAGCCAGCCCCTCCACAGCAAATTGGGCTGCATTGCAGCAGTCCCAGGCCGGGAGGCAGACTCCCAAGGCTCCCTGCCAGCCAGGGCTACTCTACCCTGACTCAATATGCGGCAGTCCTGGGCGCATGTGTAAACACAGCACCCAGGAGCAATAAACTCCAGCACAAACTGCAGCAGAGTTCATTGTGTTAAATTAATTTCACAGGCAGATGCGCCCAGTTGAACTGTATCACTAACAGAGGCTTTTATTTGCTGTATCACTATATTGCCATTGTTGCCATGGGCTGCACACATAGCAAAAAGAGTAAAAGCAATAAATTTTCAAATCCCTGTGACTTAAAATTGCAGCATATTAAGATTGACTCTATGGGATTTAGTCAGTTAACAACTATCCAGCATCTAAGGCAGCAAAAGTATTTACTTATTATTCCAAACCTAATGTGGCCATGTTAGGAACAGGTAACTAGAATACAGGAGATTCCTTGGCCATTGAGTCCAGGGCCCTCAGGACACCTATAAAGAGTGTGGAGGCTGTTCTAACACACTGGAATTCCAGCGTGTCGCAGCAGACTCAATTAATTGAGTCTGCTGGAGCATGGCAATTACTGTGCTCCAGCAGCCTCCTGCAACTTGTGCATCAGCATCTCAGTGTTTAACAATGGTAGCAGGGGCATTTGAACTAAAGCTCGTCAAACAAGCTTTAGTTCAACGGCCCCCACTGCCATTTTTAAGTATGATACACAAGACGTGGGGTGCTGTAATTAGAGCAGCTCTCAGAGCCATTCTAATTAAAGCACTGCCCCCCCCCCACCCCCAGAGCATGTGTAACAGTGATTAATTCCTATAGATACAGTAAAGAGGTCTGAACATGGCCAGTCCAAATGGGGACAATTTTCCTATCAAGGAAAAATACCAACATCTTTAGTATGGTGTTTCGTATTGAAATAGAAAAAAAATATCAAGAGAGGCCTGCATATTTAACAAGAAAAAACCCCTCAGACTCCAACTATTTTATGCAACATCCATTATTTAAAATAGGTCTCTTACTTTGGACTGAAACATTACCTGGAGGTACTCCTTTTAGCAATTTTCCCCTTTTCTCTCAAAGAAATTCTCTGCAAGTCTTTGAGGTGACAGAAGGAATTACTTATATCCTTCTCAAAACTACACCTATCTCATATAACTTAAGGGCATGAAGCTGGAGATATTTTCTGAACTTAACCCTTTCTCTTCCAACCAAGAGTCCAGGGCCTATATCTGCCTGTTAAAATGGCACAATGGATATGGTAGTTTGGGAGTTGTAGCTTATGTTGTAGCTGTGATAGCTCAGGAAATATGCAAGAAGCAAGGTGATATCGGGGTGATATCTTTTTATTGAACCTACTGCATATGTCAATTTATGTTGCAGCCTAGGTCCATTTTTATTCGAATACTCTTAGCAGGAGTTAGTGACGCTGTCCAAATATAAAAGCTAGTCATGAGATTTATTGCTAATAAATGCAGTCCCATTTTGCTCTTCACAGACAGTTCATAAACAAGTCCTAATTTCACACTTTTTATTAGGTTTTCATTAAACAATGACTATCAGATGTTTTAATAAATTAATAATCAACTGCTGGAGTCCTACCAGTTAGGAGGTGGCTTACATCCACACATCCTAGCCATGTCTGTAATATCCGTTAATCTTTTATTAACAAAGCATCACTATATGGCATGACCCTATTTCTAGAAGCATATTTGTAAGGCTTTTATAAATTGTTTGGATGGTAAGAACTGTTCACTTTTTCTTGCTTGGTGTCCAATTAGTCACTTGCTATATGAGATCATTTTTGTTCCTTGTACAAAACTCAGAAACATTTTTGACCAAATGATGGTTATCAAGCATTTCAGATAAACATTTTAGATAAACAACTGAATCTGCAATTGAACAATTGAATAAACAATCTGATAAGCATTTCAGATAAACAATTGGAAAGACTATTATTCTAAAATTCTGGAAGCTTTCAGTACCTTCAAGCATTGTCATGAATAAACTAATGGACACTGAATCAGCTCACACAATGAATAATGCGATCCCGTAAATAAGAGCAGAATTATGCTTGTCATTTTGCAAACTTAATTGTTAATCACTTTTTGTGTTTCACCAGTTCCACTCAAAAGAGATTTCAGTGACACTACAGAAGGAAAAGAAAATCAGTGTGACTGAGAATAGCAACAGCTCACAGGCACCTGGTAATTTATGTGTGATGCTTCCCTTGCTGAGTACAGTATTTATATTATCTTTCCAATTATTTTGTCTGGCCTCTTAAATTTTATAGGGAGTGCGTGACTAGAGATTATTGTGATAGGTAAAGTGAATAAATTGGAAAATAAATAAAGAAGGGGATGTGTGATGAAGATAGGCTATCCATTATTTAGAAAGATTTCAGAGTCAGAGAGAAGACAGAAACTTGGAGAGAAGTCAAGTTGAAAAACATAGGGATTAATAGAGGCTAGGTCATAGAGAGAAAATAATGACAAGACAAGAATAACAGCCCCAAAAGAATGTCCTGTACAAAAGAAGCCACTCCAGACAGATGGCCAAGGAAGGTTTATGAACCTCCTTGCCACACAGAAAAAATACCAAGGAGGGGACGTGCTTCTGAAGCTGATAGCCACTCATGGAGAACAGAAATGCAATGTCCGAAGCCTAAGACTTATCTTCTCCGTAGACCAAAGGGACAAAAAAAGCACTGCAATCTGTTCAAACATGCAAACAGACAGAAGAAGAAAGCAGAACACCATCAAATATAAGCATGTTTGTGTAAAATGGAGCCTCATTCCAAAGCAAAGACACCAGGTACTACCATAGCACAAATAAATGATACACACATGGAGGCACTTGCAAATAAGCCATTTCACTCATGTAATGGCCTGGATCAAGCAACATGGAAAAGTAATGTGTATGAAGAGAAGGGTGTTAGAGGAAAAGAGAAACAAATGAAATCTATAGTTAGATAGGTACTGATTACAAAGATTCTTTTTCTTTTCCTAACCATACTTGAGCAGACCATGGCTGAGTGTCCAGTACACATACACTAGGTTTGGCTAAACCCAGTGACTAAATGTAAACTTATTATACTGTGCCTATTTAAATGGAAGATCACTGTGTATGTGAAGGAACAGGTGTTAGGAGTCTAGTCTTGCTGCTCCAATATCTGAAGCTACCATTTCTTGTACTAATGAACCACACATGCCCCTCCATTCCCTCGCTAAGGGGACAAAGCTTATCATCTGAGACTATCAAAGTTTACTGATATTAAAAAAAAATATATTTAAATAATGTATTGAATCTATGTATATCAATAAAATACAACCATTTTACACATCACACTTAGGAAGCTGGGGGCTAGACCGCTGGTTCTTTAGATCTATACCACCTCAGCTAATCAATTCCTTTTATAAATGACAAAAATATGCTTCTTTAACTGTTTCTGGGCCAGAGACTTGAGGGCAGCCTACATCATTCACTGAGTCACTGGCCTGCACCAGGAAGTCAAATCTAATTCACTACCCAAAACCAGGGTCTCTTAAAATGTCATTGTTGTTTATTCTTCCCTTCACAATCCCATTTTCATATATCTTCCGCCTACAACTTGTATTGGTTATCATTAACAAACATCATCAGACTCAGATGCAAGCCTGCAAGTATGCTGACACATTTGGAGTTAACACTCCCTTTGTTTCCTAAGTATTGTTCTTCCACATTGTGTAGTATCTTGGAAATAAGACATTTGAATTACAGTAACCTAGAAAGCTCCTGCCAAAGTGATGTCTCTGGTGTAAAATGTACAACATGTAAAGAGTACTATTCTGTGAGGTTTATACCTTTCTTTTGTGGAAAAGATCATACAATGTTAATATTCTAGCCCCATGAGCTACAGATTCTGGCATTGTACTGGTTTATTAGATTTCTGCTTTAATGCAGATAATGTACATTGATGCTCATACCTTCAGTACCATTAGGTACATTACCAGTCAATGAATGTCAGATGTTAAGGTCAAAGTTCATATTATGTCTGAATACTGAGTGGTATTTATTCTCTGAAGAAAATATAATCATCTGCAT
>NW_005842676.1:247068-256869 GCF_000455745.1 Alligator sinensis | reverse complement strand
TCTTTCAGCGTCCTTATCTCAGCTGCCAGGAAATTGTGTTTATGATGTTCTTTCATTATCCCAATGCAACTATGGTGAAAGGTGAAGAAGTCCTTGATGAGACTGAACACACAATGGAGAATGTGTTAAACTGCTTTGCAGCATGCTATACAATTTGCTAAGTAATCTCATATGTCACAGAGCAACTGTATATTAAAAGCTGTTTGGAAAAATCTTAACAGGTACATTTTCACAGCTTCACTTGACCTTTTAGTTAGTGATGGGCCATAAAGTGCATATAGCTATGTCACTGTATAGCTGATTTATTTACTCAGATACTCTGGTCCTTCAGTACCAGGTAGGCTTTTCTTCCCTTATCCTTTCTAGGATGAAGCCCTTAAAGGCTAGCTCATGACTCGCAGAACAGAGAGTTACATGAGCAGGTGCTGCACCTGCAAGGAAGGCAACACTTGAACAATTTTATAAAATGTGAATGCATGATTAGAAAATGCATAAGCAGCTACCAGCATCAGCAAAGGCAAGAGCAGCCTTTTTGACATGGAGAATTCTCAGCCACCTTGAAAGAAGGGGTACAGTGAGACAGTGAAGAGGCCCCATAATGCCCATCATACTGATTAGTGGAATGGGTCTTCTGATATGAAGAAAGAAGTCACTAACGGATGAGGGTGTCAGCATGCAGAATCAGTGAGTATAGTGTGCTTCGATGATTCGTTTGTGTTCTTGCCCATTCTACAAAGAAACAATTGCTTCTCACCATCTGTTAGGAATGTGCTTTACCATGGGGAAATGTAAATTTAAAGCATACTTCTCATTAGCATGCTTACAAACTCCTTTTTGCACCAGAAATTTACACTTACTTGTGCCTGTATATACACTAACCATTAAAACCACTTCCTTAGCCTGCAGCATAACTAACCTCATAATCATCCATGGTATAGCTTTATACCAGTCTCTACTTGAACATCTATGTTCCCAATAAATCCTGATCATTGACATTCATTTCTTTAGCATCTCAAAGCATTGGTGAGAGGATAAGGTATTTACCCTCTCAACTTCCCTATAAGTCAAGGAAGTACCGTGATCACCATTTTATACAAAAAGTACTGAGTCACAGGCAAACTAAGTGTCTTCTTGCTTGACCAACAGCCTAAAGAAAGTGGTATCAGGGCAAGGAATTGAACCCAAGTGCCATGCTAGAGCCCAGACCACTGGCCTATCTTCCCTTCTGCATTTCATACTGAGCTTTCATGCTCATTATAACATTTATAAGAAACTCTTAAATGCTTCATGAGTTCAGGTAAAATTAAAATCATGAGCGTTCTGATCTGAAATAAACTGATGAAAAAATTGTTTTCTGTATAGTTATACAGACTACAATTTTCAAAAACCTTATTGAAAGATCTATAGATACAAATTGAAGGATTCATTATTAGAAACATCCCAGCTGCAAAGTTTGAATATATCCATTAAAAGAGCTATTTCTGTGTAGGGTTTTTTCAGGACTCCTACCCACAAGTTCTCCGAGGCCAGATACAGACATTATACTCTTACCGGTATAAGTGATAAGAAACTGATCTATACCCATAACAGAATAGAAGTTGGCACATAAACCTTGTCTATATCTGTAACAGAACAGAAGTTCAGCATACATAGACTGGTTTAAACACTGCAGAACCTGGTCTAAGATTTGCTCCCAACACTCCTCCCCCTCCCCCGACCAAAGGGCGAATGTGTGTACTGTTCACTGTTGATCTAAATTATGCCACTTATAGAAAACTGCGTAAATTAGATCAATTCTGCCTCAGGCCTTTTGAATGTCTGTACCTAGCCATATCATTCAGGAATTGTTAGTGTTCTCTCATCCACATGCACAAATGGTGTTTCTTACTGTGATTGAAAAAACAGCTTTGATTGTTCCTGTACAATTGTGCGGGCAATTTATATTTAGTATACCCATAAATCAGGTAGTTATCACTTTAAACTATTAATAGCTGCAGGTGAAATCAATTATAGAGGCTGAGTTTTGAAAACAGTAACCATTTGGGTGGATTTTTTAATTAAATCCCAAGGCATAAGATCTCACAAATGATACATTGGTCTTTTTATAGATTGAAATTCCTAGAAAACATGAGAATAAATATGCATTATTTCCAGTCCCAAAAGTCCTTACACAGGCCCCTAAAATCAAGAGGTTTTGAAAAACAATGTTGGGATGCCTTTAAAATGAAAATCATCTTCTGATGCTAGAAACTTGAGATGTAATGTTTTCAAGCCACTCTCCATAGCCATAGAAGCCAAGAACTGGCATTTTCATAGTGTATTAATAAGAAATTCTCATCTAATTATGTAAATCCAGAACTTAAAACAGATAGCAAATAGTGAGAGACTTATACAAGTTGGTGACATGGACTACAACAGCTTTATAGTAAAATGAGTGTAACAGGGTGACACTGTAACCCTGTTACTGGAGTGACCTAGAGTAACCCCGTGGGGTCAAGAACGGGGCAAGCATAGGAATATGGTGGTGGTGTGGCTGAGGAAAAGCTGACACCAGAGATAAATTACTTTAATTTTCACAGGCAAATGCCCAAATGTTGTGGGCAAACCCACAGGGGGGTATAAAAGGAAGCCTCTTGGAGCAAGTAGCTGCTCCCCAGGGGCACAACGAGAAGAGAGGCTGTATGGAGCATTGGGCAGCATGACCTGGGACGGGCCACAACTGCACAGGAGAAGCCCAGACAGGCGACAGGAGATAGACGGGTGAGTGAGACACAGCCGGATCCTGCTCCCACCCGCCCCCCATTACTTCTTGACACCAAGAAAGGTAAGAAAGAAACCTTACTTACTGGGGAGAAGATGTTCACTGGGATGTTGACAGGAGAGTGGGAACAGGAACCCTGAAGGAGCAAAGAGCAGGGTTCAGAAGCCGGCTCCGGGATGCTGGAAAAGCGGCAGTGTGCGGCTTGAAGAGACAGGCACATATTTCTGCATATGTATCTGAGAGAAATTGTTCAATAAAGGGAACCTTTGTTCAATAAAGGGAACCAGCTAAAATCTAACTGCACTTTATTGGGTATTTTGTCGGGGAGGTATTAATTTTATTCTTCTACCATCGTAAGTCATGGCAGGAGAGTCTTCCCCAGATTAATTTGAGGGAAACATCCCCTACCCTCCTACAAAGAGCCTTTTGTTGCCTTTTGAAAGGAGGGACACATCCATATTTATCAGAACACTGAAGATACCTCCTCTTATGTACTGTTAAATATGGGTTCTTCCACTGCCTTCTTTCTGGGAGAGAGGAAATGACTTTTTTGGACTCTGTCAACTCTATTAATTAAATCACATTGAACAATGCTAGACAGTTCCCTCCTACAGACATTAAATGTGCTTTCAAAAAATATTCACAATCCCTGTCTGTCAAGGAAGCAAGCATCTGGGACAAGGAAATTTCCATCTCCTCTCCTTTCTGGCTGTGCAATGGGTTATAATTGTATAACGGACATGTTTGAGTTATAACTCTCTACTTCTGTCTTCAAAACTATTCATTATTAACGATTAACCAATTGAAAGGCACATACTTAAGCAACACGCTGGGGTAAGAAAGCCTGCAGCGTTACAGCCATTTATTTTGGAGTCTGGAGAGTAAACAGAATCACTATCATTAGGATTTAAGGTGCATGTGAGACTAGGCTGAGACAGCAGAGTTCAATTCCAGTTGCTGTATTACAAGAAAGGAAGGACACTACCAAGATTGAAAAGGTCAACCAAATGATAGTAACTAATTCAAAAGCAAGATGTCAGAGACTGGAGTTATAAGGAAGGGATTAGCCTATAAGGAATTCAGGCAGAATATTTTTTTTTAATACACCAAGGGTAGTTGAAATACAGCATGGAATAAATTGACAAGGTCAGCACTGATGCCTAGAAAATGATATTTAGAGGTTTGCTTTTGGGAATTGGTTTGTAGGTAAAGTAGATGTGCATTAGAGCAATGGTCTAGGGGAACGGCAAGAGTTAATTGGTTTCTAAAAGCCTGTTTGTGACAAAATTTCCTTCAAACCCTCTGTGTCTGAAGCCAGAAGACATACAGGCTGAGAAACTGATGACATGTACCACACTGTTCCATAAAATGAGATAAGGTGGCATTAGTTCACAGTGCCCAACTGCAGAGCCCTTGAGATTTCTGGTTTTGGTAAACGAGCAAATTAAGATGTACGCATGTGATAGGCTTTTTGGAACAAAGGAATATTCTGACAGGACAGAACATGGACAGTATAATGATTACAGGGAAACCAATCAATGATACCCAGGATTGAAGAGTCATCAGAGGGGAGGAAGAATACAAAAGGAGAGATTTCAGAGCAGCAAAAAGGTCCCTGAGAGGGGAACCTGAGGTCACCATAAACAGAAAGCATACCATCAGCTGGTCTCATCCACCCCACTGGGTGGTGGTGGTCATTGGCCCTCAAACTGCAAGCTGCTAGCATCTGACATTCAAGAAAGAACCTCAGGATGAAATTTGTGTACTGGCCAAACATACCTTCCCTCTATGACAGCTCTAGGACTGATAGGTATAGAATTGGGGTGGGTTATGTTATTTGCCTTGCCTACACTGTTCTTATCTGCTGTCTCTGTGCATCAATAAAATTTGCCTATTATCAAATAGAGAAGGCATGGATGGTCCGAGGTTTTGGGTCCGCCTGGAACAAGGTACCTGGGTCATAAATCCAGTGCCAATAAGCATTTAGCACCAAGTGATCGAGGAAAATGCTAGATAACATTTTCTAAAGAACAAAGACTCAAAATAAAAGTAAGAAGCATGTAGTCAGTACCCTTTCTCCTATGAGAAGTACCAGAAGAGGCAACCACAGTATAGAGGCATGATGTCCACGCAATGGTGCACTGGGCTGTTGTGCTTAAGCCAGGTAAAGGCAGAACGCTTCAAGGAGGAAAAATGTAAGAAGAAAAGCCATACCCATACATCTGTGACTAGTAGGCCCATGCAAAGCAGCTAGTATTTGCTTCGGATTCAGCCAATTCGGGGGATAGTGATTCGATTCAGTGATTTAAATCACTGTCCCGATTCGATTCAGTCAAATCCAATTCAGAGATTTGGCTACTGCTGAATCTATGAATCAGCTAAGCCCATCCCCCACCCACTCTCCAATCCTGGCAATGGATGCCCCACCCGCCCCAGCTCCCGGTACCTGTTAAAAAAAGCCCTGACTCACTGGGTGCTGCCGAGCAGGGGGCAACCCTCCCTTTCCCCCACTGCATGGGGGGCTCTGCATGAACCCCCCTGACCTTCCCATTGCTCCACCCAGGCCAGCTCTGGCCCATTAAGAAAAAAAAACCCTAAAAAACCCCAAACTCACCACTCCTGCCATCAGGGGCAATCCCTGCTGCCCCCCCCATTGCCCTGCACCACATGGGAGGCTCTGCATGAACCCCCCAAAGCCCCAAGGCTGCACCAGGAGCACTGAGTCCCAGGGCTTTTCTTGGGGTTTTTTTTCTTAAATGGCCAGAGCTGGCCTGGGCAGGGCATCTGTGGGGGATCTGGGGGAGCAGGGAGGGGGACTGATGCAGATCCCCCCATGCAGCATGGGGTAGTGGGGGGCAGTGGGGATTGCCCCCTCACCTGGCAGCACCCAGTGAGCACTTGGGCTTTGTTTTAAGTACCGTTCCCCTTCCTGCTCCCCCAGCCCCTCCTCCCCTGCCCCTAGTACTTACCAGCTCAGAGTCAGCTGCAGCTCTCTGAATCTTCAACACTCTCTGAATCTTTTCTGAAGTTTCAGAGAGCTTTGAATCTATTCGGACCTTTAAATTGATCCCCTGATTCAATTCAGATTCAGAGATTTGACCACCAAATCGAGCCAAATTTCCTCCAAATCAAATCATCACCCGAAGCTTCATACAGTCCTAGTGACTAGCTGTACATATGTGAGGCTTTAGCATAAGATAATTGATGGCTGTGTTGTGAAGACTCACTGTCCCAATTCTAATTAGTTTGATATGGGATGCAGGCGACCTCTGTCAGATTCCTTGGCTCTGAAGGACCACTAAACACCAAGACCTCCTTCTTTGCAAACCCTTGGAAGCAGGGAGTGATGCCAAATGAACTAACTAAGGCCATCCATTTGGCAGCAGCCCTGACTCATCATATACTGAGAACAGACTGGAGCTGCCTCCCTCTGTATTATGGGCACCATTTTGGTGTTAGACCGATAACATGCTGACCACTTTTTATGGCCTGTCACAGGGTTAAATCCTGAGGAATTTTCTATATCACATATGTAGTGCATAATGAAAAGCCCATTGAAATAAATAGAAGGATTCATAGACTTGAATGGGTTTGGGTCAGACTCAGATTAATTCCTGAATACTCCTATTGTATCTATGAAAAGTATTAGGTAATACATTCAAATGATTTTGTAGAAAAAAAATTATTAAATCCAAATGAAACATTCATCTGTCAGCACTAAATGTTGCTTCTTTACCATTCAGACAGAAGCAACAACTTCTCCCCTTGTGCAGTATCTGAAGAGTTTGTTTGTGCATCCTTTCCATCAAAATTAGGAAGACAAACTTTCTTGGATGATAACTGCTGGTAAGAAAGTTCAAAACATTTCAAATGCTACTTGAGAAGGGGCCAACCTCTCAAAGAAGTTGCTAGAAAAGAGCAAAACCACAAGAAAGTATTAATACTCAGAACTAGAGAATCCCAATATTTCACATAAAATGAAGTGTATGTGATGTTTGAAAGCTTATTCGCCATCTCTCCCAACTAAATAAGTTGGGACAGTAAAAGATATTACGTCACCACATAAATCTTGTTTCGCTCTTATCCCTTAACCATAATGGCCACAACAACAACACTGTCAAAAAAAAGTGAAAAATGAAATAAAAATGTTAAATCCTAGGAACACTGCAGGTGACAACCAAGTCACTGTGAAAATGGTGAAAGCTAATAATAAAGAAACCAGCGATAAAAATCATTGCAAATTTCAAAGTACAAGTCACCAGAGGAACACAAAATGGTTTAATGGCAAAAGTAACAAAGAAAGGGTATGGAATAGGTTTTGGAAAGTTACACTGATTTTAAAGAGAAGGAAAATGACCTACAGTAGAAAAAATGAGTTGAGAAAGGCCAAGGGAATAACCTTTTTGAATCATAACCCAGAAGATCATGTACTGAGTAGATTTTAACAGACAGTGCATTGGATGGGAAAAACCAGGCTCCATAAGCTTCATAAGTTTTATGAAAACATCTGACAGCTTCACTTACAATACACTCTGGAACATATTGAAGTGCTTCTAGCATGCTACAAAAATAATCAGCACTGAGGCGTTACATCAAGGTACTGTTTGCATAGATAAAATAGATGAAGAATGAGAAGTTTCAGGATGTATTCTCGGACCTCTTCTGGTGGGCATTACTAGAAATTTCATTATAAGAATAAACATAGATTGATATGACATGGGTATTGTGTGGCTTAAGAATATAGTCATGCTCAATGTGACCTTTGATACCACACAAAGAATTTAGATTCAGATTTGAGGGGAGTCTCCAACAGATAAATTTGTATGCAACTAGTTACCAGACTATATTATAGACTATCAAGCTATCAGTAAGGACATAAATCCACACAGCTATCATATGGTGAAGATTTTAGGAGTTCAGTAAGAACACCAGCAGGAAATATCAAGTTACAGCTCTGATGACTAAAAAATAGGTATGTTCCAAATCCAGTATGTTATTTCTCATAACATGTGGTTAGTTTAAAAGGGACTTTACATGCGAATTCTTCCAAAATGATAAGTTAAATCATCTGTTGGTGCTTCTTTTATTCTGGCGTATAGTTCCGTCAATGGAAAATTAGGGACGGGCTTCAGGCAGAACCTGAGGTTTGGAAGAACAGTTCCAAATGATCTTGAAATGAATATTATTATTAGAGCTGATCCAATTTTTCTGTCACAAGCATTTTGGACAGGAAATGGCTTTTTCAAAAACAAATCTGTCCTTTTCATTTTTTTCCCCAGTTCTTGACACTGGAGAGAGGGGAAGAAGGGAAAAAGAAAGAAAATTAAATTCTTGCAGGAAATTGGAAGGTCTTTTTCAAAGTAGAACTTACCAAAGTTATTAAAAAAAAAACTTTTGTTTTTTTTAAATGAAGCTTACCAACAAGTTCAAAGTATTCATTATACTTCAGGGCTCAAACTGAAATCAGGCCCCCATTCTGCCATGTGTAGCTCAACTATAGAGAGGTATTCTTCAGAAAAGTAATACAAAAATATAGAAATGGTGTGGTTTATAGATGTGAATAAAGAAGGGGCAAAGGGAGGACAAGCTACTTTCACAAGGTCACACAACAGATTAGTAGCAAAAGGCAGCAAAACCAGAGACCATAATCCAGCCCAGAGTACACTGTCTCAAAATGGAGCCTCCTATCTACTTCTCCCTGGATGTGTAAAAATGTTAGCCATGCCTGGTCTAAGATCATGTGGCTTACCTTAAGCATAGCTGTGAGCTGTGTGGGGAACTCAGTATAAGTCACAGAGAAGTCAAGCTGGAAGGGACCTCCAGAGGTCACTTAGTTCAACCCCCTGCCTGAGGCAGGATCATCCCTATCCAAACCATCTTATACAACTGTAATCTAAACAAGGGAGGAGCAAAGTCTGACCTGTGGGCCAGATAGGGCCCGCAGCGGGCTCCATTTCCTAGCAACCCCTGCCCACATTGCCGTGGCCAGTTTCCATGAAGACCCCAGGAGCAGCAGGCCCATGGCAGCACAGGGTGAGGGTTTCCATGGAGACCAGCCCCAGCAGTGCTGGCAGGGTGTGTGGCTAGGTGGGGAGCTGCTCCAGGGCTGGGGCTGGGATCTTACAGTGGTGACAACGTGGGCCAAAGTTGGGGCAGAGCTGCTATCCGCTGCCTGCACACCCCACTGCCGCTCCTGGGGTCTCCATGGAAACCACGGTTCTGGGAAATGGACTCTGGCCACCACCTGGATCTGTCATTTTGCCCACCCCAATCTAAACTCTACATAAGACTACCCTTAACCCTGACACAACATAGACCTAACACCCTAACCTGCCACAGGTAAAGCAGGGGAACCATGGCAGCCAATGTCCTGCTTCTATAAAATTTCAATAAGAAGTTTTTTTCCAGATATTCAATCTAAATTTACTTGCTGTAACTTCAAGCCATTGGTCCATACAGGAACTCAGAATGGAGAGAAGAGCGGATAGAATCAAGGGGGTAGTGGTCACTGCAGAGGCTTATGGGTCTCAGAAGGCTTGCTGGGTTTGCCAGGGGAAGAGGGCAGGATTAGTAGGTCTGCAGAGAAGGCTGTCCATCTGGAGGTGGAGGGTTGGGGGGCTAAAAATAGCAGGGACAGAGTAGAGAGAAGGGGTAGGAAGAGTACAGACCTGTGGCTGGGGCAAGTGGTTGAACTTTTCCAGGCCAGAGCTCTGCTCCAAACATGTGCAGACATTCACTGGATTAGGTTAACCTGTTTCTGATCTAAGTTAGGACCTACACAGGGCCATTTTGGCCCGCTTTAAACCCTCCAAATGCCTACATAGATGGACATTAAGATTGACAGTTGATTTAAATGTAATGTCTGTATGTACTTCCTAAAAGTATCCTAAAACCTGCTACTTGCTTCACATCAGTGTAATCTGGTTACCTTCAATGGCATTACTTAGTACCATGGCAAGGAAGTTTGGTGCCTGGGCAAAGCCTGCAGTGGCAGCCTGCCTTTACCCCATGCACAGATCTGGGGGACACATGCCCCCCCC